>NC_057814.1:401290324-401585052 GCF_018294505.1 Triticum aestivum | reverse complement strand
CACACCTTGACATGATTTTGAAAGAGTTCAAAATAGATCAGCAAAGAAGGAGTTCTTGGCTGTGTTACAAGGTGTGAGTATTGAGTAAGACTCAAGACCTGACCACAGCAGAAGAGAGAGAAAGGACGAAGGTCGTCCCCTATGCTTTAGACGTAGGCTCTACAGTATGCTATGCTGTGTACCACACATGAAGTGTGCCTTGCCATGAGTTGGTCAAGGGGTACAATAGTGATCCGGGAATGGATCACATGACAGCGGTCGAACTTATCCTTAGTATCTAGTGGACTAAGGAATTTTCTCGATTATGGAGGTGAAAAGGAGTTCGTCGTAAAGGGTTACGTCGATGCGAACTTTGACACTAATCCGGATGACTCTGAGTAGTAGACCGGATTCGTATAGTAGAGCAGTTATTTGAAATGGCTCCAAGTAGCGCGTGGTAGCATCCACAAGATGACATAGATATTCATAAAGCACACACGGATCTGAAAGGTTCAGACCCGTTGACTAATAACCTCTCTCACAAGCATAACATGACCAAACCAGAACTCATTGAGTGTTAATCACATAGTGATGTGAACTAGATTGTTGACTCTGGTAAACTCTTTGGATGTTGGTCACATGGTGACGTGACCTGTGAGTGTTAATCACATGGTGATGTGAACTAGATTATTGACTCTAGTGCAAGTGGGAGACTGTTGGAAATATGCCCTAGAGGCAATAATAAATTGGTTATTATTATATTTCCTTGTTCATGATAATCGTTTATTATCCATGCTAGAATTGTATTAATAGGAAACTCAGATACATGTGTGGATACATAGACAACACCATGTCCCTAGTAAGCCTCTAGTTGACTAGCTCGTTGATCAATAGATGGTTATGGTTTCCTGACCATGGACATTGGATGTCGTTGATAACGGGATCACATCATTAGGAGAATGATGTGATGGACAAGACCCAATCCTAAGCCTAGCACAAGATCGTGTAGTTCGTTTGCTAAGAGCTTTTCTAATGTCAAGTATCATTTCCTTAGACCATGAGATTGTGCAACTCCCGGATACCGTAGGAATGCTTTGGGTGTACCAAACGTCACAACGTAACTCGGTGGCTATAAAGGTGCACTACAGGTATCTCCGAAAGTGTATGTTGGGTTGGCATGAATCGAGACTGGGATTTGTCACTCCGTGTAAACGGAGAGGTATATCTGGGCCCACTCAGTAGGACATCATCATAATGTGCACAATGTGACCAAGGAGTTGATCACGGGATGATGTGTTACGGAACGAGTAAAGAGACTTGCCGGTAACGAGATTGAACAAGGTATCGGGATACCGACGATCGAATCTCGGGCAAGTAACATACCGGTAGACAAAGGGAATTGTATACGGGATTGATTGAATCCCCGACATCATGGTTCATCCGATGAGATCATCGTGGAACATGTGGGAGCCAACATGGGCATCCAGATCCCGCTGTTGGTTATTGACCGGAGAACGTCTCGGTCATGTCTGCATGGTTCCCGAACCCGTAGGGTCTACACACTTAAGGTTCGATGACGCTAGGGTTATAGGGAATAGATATACGTGGTTACCGAATGTTGTTCGGAGTCCCGGATGAGATCCCGGACGTCATGAGGAGTTCCGGAATGGTCCGGAGGTAAAGATTTATATATGGGAAGTCCCGTTTTGGCTACCGGAAGAGTTTCGGGCGTCACCGGTAATGTACCGGGACCACGGGAGGGTTCCGGGGGTCCACCGGGAGGGGCCACCAGCCCCGGAGGGCCCTATGGGCTGTATGTGGAGAGGGACCAGCCCCTTAGTGGGCTGGGCGCCTTCCCTCCCAGGGCCCATGCGCCCGGAGGTTTGGTGGAACCCTAAGGGGAGGCGCCCCCCTTGCCTTTGGGGGCAAGGCAACCCCCCTGGCCATCGCCCCCTCCTCAGATTGGATCTGAGGGGGCCAGCCCCCCTCTCCCTTGCCCCTATATATATGTGGGGGGTGGGAGGGCAGCAGCACCCAAGTTCTGGCGCAGCCCTCCCCCTCTTCCATGTCCTCCTCCTCTCCCGCGGTGCTTGGCGAAGCCCTGCAGGATTGCCACGCTCCTCCATCACCACCACGCCGTCGTGCTACTTCTGGATGGAGTCTTCCCCAACCTCTCCCTCTCTCCTTGCTGGATCAAGGCGTGGGAGACGTCACCGGGCTGCACGTGTGTTGAACGCGGAGGCGCCGTGGTTCGGCGCTTAGATCGGAATCAACCGCGATCTGAATCGCTACGAGTATGACTCCTTCATCTGCGTTCTTGCAACGCTTCTGCTTAGCGATCTACAATGGTATGTAGATGCAATCCCCTTCCCTTCGTTGCTAGATTACTCCATAGATTGATCTTGGTGATGCGTAGAAAATTTTGAATTTCTGCTACGTTCCCCAACAGTATCGCCCTAGGTTGTAACTGTCACATGATGAATATCATCCAACAAATCGCCGATCCAATGCCTACGATTTTCCTACATATTGATCTTGCTAAGTTACTATTGCTGCTGTTACTATTGTCACTGCTACAAAACTATTACTATCGCTATTACTGTTACTGTTGTTGCTACCATTACTATCAAAGCTATCATATTACTGTGCTACTGATCACTTTGCTGCAGATAATTAATCTCCAGGTGTGATTGAATTGACAACTCAGTTGCTAATACTTGCAAATATTCTTTGGCTCCCCTTGTGTCGAATCTGTAAATTTGGGTTGAATATTCTACCATAGAAAACTGTTGCGATCCCCTATACTTGTGGGTTATCATAAACCTCATTGCCTCCCATTGTTTCCCTGCAAAACATATATGGAAGATCTTGATCAGGTTATCTGAGAGTTGGCAAACTATTAGTAGAATATGTTAATGAAAAATAAACAAATTGCAGATGCAACAGATTAACTCGAGACACATCAAAAAGCCAGTTAACCAAACCAAGCATGTTAAACAACCTTTTTCAAGAATACGCACAAGCGTGCATATCATATATTGATAGAAGAATAGGCAAAGAAGCCGAATACAAGCCTTTCGGCCATTACAATGCCAATCACAAGGATTAGCAACCACGTCCACAAAACACATCCACCATGCATACTACGATACACGCTTGACCTAGACCAACCTCATGCCAATGGTGATGAGGCAAATCACAGAGCAGCCAAGACGCTACACACCAACACCAAAGACCTCTACAACACTACCAAGACCCAAGGATAACACAGACCTTGCTAAACAACTTGGAAATAGAGCAATTGTATATGTTTCTCATGTATTTAGTATAGCCAAATTAGATTTATTTCTCACATGCATAACAATACAAAACAATACCCACAACAAATGAACATCAGATTGCATAATTGAACCAAATAGTTAACTGGATGGCAGAACAAATGAACCAAACAACTAACTGAGCACCACATTGCATAATAGAACATATACTAGAAGATAAGATAGTTAACCAAACCAAGAATGCTTGATAACTACTAGGAAATGTAGCAATTGTTGGACCAAACTGTTAACTAAACATTACATTTCAGGAGATCAAATTGCAAATTAACATTACATAGGACAATTTAGAAGGCACCGGTGGTGGCCTCAAGAAAACACCACGAACTATATTTAAAGTAGCCAACCGCGTGGCAGCATCGATGGTTGCCTTGAAGGCTAGGTGCAGTGATTTGGGCGGAAGGGGCCGCGTCGTCGGTTGGGGCATGTGGGATGGAGAAGGAGGAGGAGGATAGGGGCGGGATGTGGATTACCTGACTATATCGACGAGGCCGCGCAACAAGAAGAAGGGTCACTAGTGAGGAGGCACTGCTGAAAGTAAGCAGTGAAGGTTTGATCTTGGAAAGGAAGGAGGAATAGTGAAAATGTGGCTTTTGGTCGGGGCAAGGGGGAGGGGACGGGGAGCTAGATATTTCCGTGGTTACCGAAATTTTTCGCTCGGTGCCACAAGAAATTGGCGCAAGTGTGGTCGAAGGGCGGGCAGTGGACTCTAGACGACGAAGCTTCCGGCGTAAGGCATACAAGAGGGTACGCCAAGATATTTTATATCACATCTCTTGATAACCCACAAGTATAGGGGATCGCAACAGTTTTCGAGGGTAGAGTATTCAAACCAAATTTATTGATTCGACACAAGGGGAGCCAAAGAATATTCATGAGTATTAGCAGTTGAGTTGTCAATTCAACCACACCTAAAAGACTTAATATCTGCAGCAAAGTTTTTAGTAGCAAAGTAATATGAAAGTAACGGTAACAGTGGAAAAAGTAACGGTAATAGTTTTGTAGCAATTGTAACAGTGGCAATGCCAAAGTAACTTAGCAAAGGTCAATATGTGAAAAGCTCATAAACAATGGATCAGTGATGGATAATTATGTCGAATGGCATTCATCATACAACAGTTATAACCTAGGGTGAGACAGAACTAGCTCCAATTCATCAATATAATGTAGACATGTATTCCGCATTTAGTCATACATGCTTATGGAAAAGAACTTGCATGACATCTTTTGTCCTACCCTCCCGTGGCAGCGGGGTCTGATACGTCTCCAACGTATCTACCTTTCCAAATGCTTTTCCTCTTATTTTGGACTCTAATTTGCATGATTTGAATGAAACTAACCCCGGATTGACGCTGTTTTCAGCAGAACTACCATGGTGTTGTTTTTGTGCAGAAATAAAAGTTCTTGGAATGTCATGAAACTTTGCGAGGATTTTTTATATCAATAATAAGAATTTTTGGAGCCAAGACCTGCCAGAGAGGGGCACCTGGGTGGGCACAACCCACCAGGGCGCGCCCCCTCTCCTGGCGGGCCCAGGTGGGTTGTCCCCACCCGGTGGCCCCGCAGACCCTGATTCCAACACTATAAAATCCTATTTTTGAAGAAAAAATCAGGGAGAAAGAATTATCGCGTTCCACGAGACGAAGCCGCTGCCAAGCCCTGTTCTTCCTCGGGAGGGAAAATCTGGAGTCCGTTTGGGGCTCTGGAGAGGGGGATCTTCGTTCTTCGTCATCACCTCTCCATCGCCAATTCCATGATGCTCCCCACCGGGGGTGAGTAATTCCTTCGTAGGCTCGCTGGTCGGTGAGGAGTTGGATGAGATTCATCATGTAATTGAGTTAGTTTTGTTAGGGCTTGATCCCTAGTATCCACTATGTTCTTAGATTGATGTTGCTATGACTTTGCTATGCTTAATGCTTGTCACTTTGGGCCCGGGTGCCATGAACTCAGATCTGAACCGTTTATGTTATCATCATTATATCCATGTTTTAGATCCGATATTGCAAGTTATAGTCACCTACTACGTGTTATGATCCGGCAACCCGGAGTGACAACAACCGGGTCCACTCCCGGTGATGACCGTAGTTTGAGGAGTTCATGTATTCACTAGGTGTTAATGCTTTGTTCCGGTTCTCTATTAAAAGGAGGCCTTAATATCCCTTAGTTTCCAATATGGACCCCGCTGCCACGGGAGGGTAGGACAAAAGATGTCATGCAAGTTCTTTTAATAAAGCATGTATGACTATTTAAGGAATACATGCCTACATTATATCGATGAACTGGAGCTAGTGCCTTATCGCCCTAGGTTATAACTGTCACATGATGAATATCATCCAACAAATCACTGATCCAGTGCCTACGAATTTATCCTATATTGTTTTTGCTAAGTTACTACTGCTATCATCACTGTTACACTTGGTACAAAAGTACTGCTATCACTGTTACCGTTACTGTTATTACTGTCACTACTATCAAAACTATCATATTACGTTTCTACTGATTACTTGCTGCAGATAATTAATCTCCAGGTGTTGTTGAATTGACAACTCAGCTGCTAATACCTTCAAATATTCTTTGGCTCCCCTTGTGTCGAATCTATAAATTTGGGTTGAATACTCTACCCTCGAAAACTGTTGCGATCCCCTATACTTGTGGGTTATCAAGACCTTTTTCTGGCGCCGTTGCCAGGGAGCATAGCTATATTTGTTGAGTCACTTGGGATTATTATCAATTTATCACTCTGAAGAATCTGAAGGATCCAAAGACTAAGATATTTCCCTCAAGGACGAGGGGAGGTAAGGAACTGCCATCCAGTTCTGCTTTAGATTCACCTTCTGTTATGAGTAAACTTGCAACACCACCACATGCTATCAATTCGAATATGTCGAAATTTATTGATGATGCTACTTCTGCTATGGATAATTCTTATGATGATGCTAGTACCTTGCTTGATAATGATGATTTGCCACTTGGTGATTTTCTTGATGCACAAATTGCTAGAGTAATACAACATGATGTTGTTGAATCTGATGATGAGCTTGAAACTGAATCTCCTGAAACACCTGCTAGACTAGGCTTCCTAGATATGAATTGCCTAAGGTACCGGAAGGTTATGTCATGAATGAGGAGACAACTAGAGATATTCTTGCTTGTAAGGATAGAGATGATCTAGAGAAATTATTATGCAAGTATAAAGAAAAATCTCTAAATGCTAGAATGAAGTGTGATCCTAAGTTTGCTACTTCACCTATCTTTATTGATGATAAGGATTATGAATTCTCTGTCGACCCAGAGTTAATTACTTTGGTTGAATCTAGTCCTTTCCATGGTTGTGAAACTGAAACTATTGTGGCACATCTTACTAAGTTGAATGATATAGCCACCCTTTTTACTCATGATGAGAAAACTCGCTATTACTTTATTCTCAAATTATTTCCTTTCTCATTAAAGGGTGATGCTAAAGCTTGGTACAATACTCTTGCTCCTGGTTGTGTGCGTAGTCCCCAGGATATGATTTATTACCTCTTTGAAAAATATTTCCCTGCTCATAAGAAACAAGCTGCCTTGCAGGAAATATTTAACTTTGTGCAAACTCAAGAAGAGAGTCTCCCACAAGCTTGGGGGAGGCTTTGCCAATTACTTAATGCTTTGCCTAATCATCCTCTTAAGAAAAATGAAATACTTGATATCTTCTATAATGGACTAACCGATGCTTCTAGGGACTTCCTAGATAGTTGTGCTGGTTGTGTTTTCAGGGAACGAACTGTTGGACAAGCTGAAGAATTATTGAATAATATATTGAAAAATTATGATGATTGGACTCTTCCTGAACCACCGCCTAATCCCACTCCGAAGAAGAGGGGTATATTATATCTCAGTCCTGAAGATATGCAAGAGGCAAAGAAATCTATGATGGAAAAAGGTATTAAAGCCGAGGATGTTAAAACTTTACCTCCCATTGAAGAAATGCATGGACTTAATACACCACCAATGCCTAAGGAGGTAGAGGTAAATACTCTAATGAAGTTCAATGATAATGATAATCCTCACAATATGCATCCTAGCCAATGCCTTTATGAGTTTGAAACAAAGAATATTAGAAAACAAGATCACTTCAATGCAAATGTTATGAAACAATTGAAATACAATTATGATATGATTGCTCGCTTGAGTGACTTGTTATTTAGAATCTCAAATGACGTTAGAGGTGTTGGAAAGCATGCTTCTGTGGTTCAAACTCAATTAGAACAAGTTGCTAAATCACAAAGAGAATTGCTTGATGAAATGAATAATAATATGCATGACTTTGCTATTAGAGTTGCAACTAGAGGAGGTAAAATGACTCAGGAACCACTTTATCCTGAGGGACACCCAAAAATGTCGGCGTTCTGGGAACGGGGGTCCCCAGACTTGCCTGCCTGCGGCCCACGGCGTGGCTTTGCTAGCAGGCCCGTACGACCCATCCTCATCAACAAGGCATTCAAGACCCTCGCGAGGGTCCAAACCTCGCGAGGCGGACGACACAAGACCTCCTCAGGAGCGGCCTCACCAGGTTGGCTCGCGAGGAGCAGAGAGATCAAGGCAAGGCAAACCTTGCGAGGTTCTCGTGACGTGAGCCATGACGATCGAGATCAGGCGGGCACCTGCGCGCATTGTCCTTGTTTCCCCTTTGGTGCTAAGGAAGCGGGCGCAGGCACAGAGTACCGAGGCGTCAAGCAAAGGTTTCCATATCGGTGCAACGAGACCAAGACCAGCAGAACGACAAGAGGGAGGTCACCATGGAGCCCAAGGCGGCGTCACCACCAGAGCCTTTGGCAGGCGAAGACCGCTTTTGTCGGGATAAGCTGTACTAGTTGTCCCCTTTCAAATTGGCCGTTGTTGGCTCCCTTCCCGCTCAATATTTGGGAAGAGGACCAGGGCCTATATAAGTAGAACCAGCCACCACCGTATGGGACACTGAGTTCGGAGCTCACAAGCAAGCCCGAGCTGAGCGAATCCACACACACAAGTTTGCCAAGCACAAGAACACCTCATCCTCGGGAGGCTGTTCTTCCCCTTGTACTGTTCATCATCAGCCCAAGAGGCAATCCACCACCACCACACTGGAGTAGGGTATTACAGCACAACGGTGGCCCGAACTAGTATAAACCTTGTGTCTCTTGTGTTGTGAGTTCGTTGAGTTCGTCAAGCGAGATCTTAGCAAGCTATGGCGTGGATCGGTAGGAAAAGAACTTCGCGCGCACCCCAGAGTTCGAACCTTAAGGGTTTTGCCAGAACCCGTGATCCGACAAAAAAGAATAGAACAAGATTTACAAAGAAATAACACTAGTGCACCTAGTCCTTCTAACAAGAAAAAGAAGAAGAAAAATGATAGGACTTTGCACACTTCTAGTGGACCTGAAATAGAGAAACCTCCTGATAATGAAAATGAAACTTCTATCTATGATGCTGAAATTCAATCTGGTAATGAACACTCACCTCGTGATAATTAAAAAGATAATGATGAGGTTCATGAAGACACTCAACCAACTAATGATAAAGAACCAGAGAATGATCTTGAGATAGAGCCACCTATTGATCTTGATAACCCACAACCTATGAATAAAAGATATGATAAAAGAGACTTCATTGCTAGAAAACACGGTAAAGAAAGAGAGCCGTGGGTTCAAAAACCTATGCCTTTTCCACCCAAGTCAACTAAAAAGAAAGATGATGAATAATATGAATGCTTTGCTGAAATGCCGAGGCCATTCTTTTTGCGTACTCGCTTGACAGATATCTTGAAAATGCCTCCTTATGCAAAGTATATGAAAGACATCATCACTAATAAGAGAAAAATACCAGAAGATGAAATCTCCACTATGCTTGCTAATTACACTTTCAAAGATGGAGTACCTAAAAAACTTGGAGATCCGGGAATACCAACTATACCTTGCTCTATCAAAAAGAATTATGTGAAAACTGCTTTGTGTGATTTAGGAGCTGGTGTTAGTGTTATGCATTTCTCTTTATATAAAAGACTTGACTTGAATAAACTCACACCTACTGAAATATCTTTGCCAATGGCTGACAAGTCAACTGCCATACCTATCGGTATTTGTGAGGATGTGCCCGTTGTTGTTGCTAATGTTACTATTTTGACTGACTTTGTTATACTTGAGATGCCCGAGGACGACAACATGTCGATTATCCTTGGTAGACCCTTCATGAATACTGCAAGGGCTGTTATTGATTGCAATAAAACCAAGGTCACTTTTCATATCAATGGCAATGAGCATACGGTGCACTTTCCGAAGAAACAATTCCAAGTGAATGGTATTAACGTTATTGAAAAATCTCCGACAATCACTATTGGAAGTTTTCAAATACCTTTACCTACTGTCAAAAAGAAAAATGAAATGCTTATTGTTGGGGAGATTCATATCCCATTGAGGTAACTTAGTGATTTACGAAAGTTCTTCGGTTTCATGCTAATCGAAAGTGGTTGTTAATAAGACCTGATCAACCTTATTAATGGATCATTTTTTAGAGGTATGAAGTTGATGAATTTAGTAAGCACTACCTTTTGTTTTCTGTTTTTATTAGTTAAATAAAATAAAATGCCATGTTTTGTCTGTTTTCTGAATTTCCAGTGCAATAAAAATGACCCAAAAAATAAAAGTTCTCAGAATGTCCTGAAAACTTAATATAATTTTTTCTGAATATTTCTGAATTTCTGGTGCAAATAATACCAGAGGCAGGTGCACCAGGTGGGCACAACCCACCTGGGCGCGCCAGGACCCCCAGGCGCGCCCTGGTGGGTTGTGGTCCACACGTGGGCCCCCTTACTTACCTCTTCATCCCACATCATCACTTACCTCCAGAAAAAAATGTCCATTGCTCTCTCTCCCATGTTCTTGCTCTCAAACCCGCGGATTTCAATCTCTTTGCTCGAAGCTCTGTTTCTGAAACTGTTTCGGGGGATTGTTGCTTGGTATGTGACTCCACCGTTTGTCCAATTAGTTTTTGTTTTAGTGGTTTATATTTTGAATAATTAGCTACTCTTGGTGCTGCTGTAGATGAGCTTGCATGTTAAATAATTAGTGTTCTAAGTAGTTTGAATGCTTGTTATTATGGTGTCACGACCGGTTTTCCAATAAAAATATTTATTGAGAAACCGATCCCTTTTACGGACCAGTAGAGAAGAATCCTTCTCACTGGTAGACAATTTCTTGATCACAGAAGAAAAACCAGGAGTACTAAATATAATACAAGGTTGAGCGGAGGCTGCTCAACAATTTATTACAAGCACGCCGATATTACACATAAAGGCGGATAGGGTGGCATAACTACTGACTCACAATAAAAGCGGTGGTGAATATGTCACAGTGAAGTGGGTGACATGACTCCTACATCTAACAGCTCATCGAGCGTCGGAGTGAGGCTCGAGGATTCTTATTGCGGGTGGCGGAAGCGTATATAATACAAGTGACCAATATCCAGGATCGCACGGGACTGACTGGGACTCCTCTAGGCATCGGACTCACTATCAAACTCTTCATCCATGAGATCGCCTTCATCAACATCTGGCCAAATCAACAAGCCAGGTGAGTACTATGAAAGTACTCGCAAGACAGTTCGGACATAAGATATAACAAATGTAAGCATGATGCATAAGAATAGAGCGCACTCAGACAACGAGATAGCAATGCATGGGAAAAAAAGGGAGTCGGGTGGTAGTCCTCCCGAAATTCCAATGTAATGCTGAAGGCCAATCGAGTGTCTGAATGAATCCTCGAAAGGATACAAATGAAATAACAATGCCGCAGTCGGGCGTCAAGGCGACACCACATAAAGGGCTTAAAATGGAAAATAAATGACAGTACGTGCCACAGTCGGACGTCTGAGTGACATCACGTAAAGGGCTTATATCAAAAGTAAATAACGAGCGTGCCACAGTCGGACGTCTGAGGGACATCACATAAAGGGCTTATATCAAAAGTAAATAACAAGCGTGCCACAGTCGGATGTCTGAGCGACATCACATAAAGGGCTTATATTGAAAATAACTGACAAGAGTGCCACAGTCGGACGTCTGAGCGACATCTCATAAAGGGCTTATATTTCATAACTTAATATTTCAGTAGCTCATGAATTTAAATCATTTCAAGGGAATATTCAGGTACGAGATAAATAAAAGGTTAGCCCATCCACAGGAATAACAATTCAACCGGGTTTACCACTCAAGCTTGTACACCGGGGGCTTACCACGGAGATTGGCATAGGGACTGACATGGATATGGATATACTGGCCATGGTCCTTGACCATGGACACGATGACTCGGAAGGATTTGACTCTGCAGAGTTTGTACTCTTAACCACAGCCAACGGATTTCAATAGCCACACGGGACTAGTTCCGTTTACTGTTTTTAGGAGAAACACATCTAACCAGTACACACCCATTCAACATTCCGATGCAAGGAATCACCCTCGGAAACGTTCAAGAAAAACTTTGAGACGGGGAGGCTACAACCTCGCGTAGCATGGGATCAAATTTATACCGCGCGCTCTAAGGGGTGCCCCCCTCTCGGTCCCAACCGGAAACACCCATGCCCCCTGACCGGATGACTGGCTTTAATCCAGGGCCATGGAACCCTCATCCCGGCCCCTCTATTTGGTGTGTACAAGGAAAGAGGTTAACAACTTACTAAACTGTATTCTTTGCAGAAAACATGTGGCAGCACGAAAGGGGAAGAACGGTAACGTGGCTCAGTCCACGTTAACGTCGGAGTTTATCGGATGACGTAAGACTGGCATGCTACAACAGTACCATCTTACTACCTTTCATGTCACCACATGATCAGGTCATCTCTCATCAAGGATCACAGTAACTTCGAAACACAGGGATAGTTGCCTTGCATGCAACGTAATACTCACCGATGCTCATATGCCATGCACAAAACATTCAAGCAAACATGCAAAATACTTATCATATCAAAGGTTCAAACATGCTTGCCTGGTTCGGAGAAGTCGGAGTCTAGCTCGGCGAAGTTCGCGGCTCCGTCACCTCCTCCGGAACCTATGGTATAATGAAACCGTACACTAACGTGAAAATCGTTGCGTGCATAAAAATTGTTCCAAATTTTTTCCAAATAAATACTATAAAAACTAGACAAAAATACAAGACTGACAGAAAAAGAATCAATCAAAAAGCATCTTTTATTAAAAAGATATAAGGGTTTTAGTCCAAGGATTAATCTGTGATGAAACAGAAAAGATCCAGGGGCTTGTTTGAAAAAATAGAAAACGGTTCGGTAGGAAATACGCCAGCCCAGGGAGAAAACACGTTTTTCCCGAAGGCGCTTTCAGAAAATGGTTCGAAGGGGAAAAGAAGAGAGGCTGACGGGGGGGTCCCACCCGTCAGGTTCAAAACTCCCAACGGAGCTCGCCGGCGCCCGAAGGCTGCGGTGGTCGCCGGCGTTGAACCACGGCGAGGCAGAGAGATCGGAGGGTACCAACAGGTTCAGGGTGTTCTTCCGCGTCGGTGGGTGGTGGACTTGGCCGTCGGAGAGCACCACGTCGACGGCGACACTATCTCCGGCGGACGGTGGTTCGGGCGATGTTGGAATGCTCCGGTGGGTGCTGCAAGCTTCAAATTGATGCGCGGGTCAGAGATGTGGATGTACTAGGAGGCTACTGGCAAGAGCTGAGGGGTAGGGGTGCACGCACGGGAGTGAATCGCGCTGGATCCCGAAGCAGGTCGAGGCGGCCGGAGTTGGGGAAGAAGACTCCCTCGGGGCTCTCCTAGTGGCTTGGCGTGGTACTGGTGGTGTGTAGAGGTGGTGCGGGTTCGAGTTCGGGCTCGGGGCCTCCTTTTATAGGCGATCCGAGGGGGTGGCCGTGAACGGGATAGCTCCGGCGAGCAATTACGGCGAGGCAGAGGTTGGGCAGGGGATTTAGGAGGCTAGGCACCATCAGGGAGGATCACTGGCGCCGTTTCTCTGCTCAAACCTCGGTCGGGCTTGCGTAATGCACTGGCCCTCGACGGAACGGCCGTACGGGCACGGCGGCGGCAGGGAGCGCGCTCCGCGCCTACCAGTTCACGACGACGGACCTGTGGCGTGCACGGGTGAGTGGATGGCCACACGGTGGCCTCTGGTGGCTTGGGCGGCGCTGGACGGCGCCGTCCAACGCTGCGCCTCTCTGGCGGCCGCAAAGGGCGCTGCTGCCGTCGCTCACGGGGTGGCGCACCTCCTCCTGCTCGTCGCCGACGCCCGCAAGCTTCCAGGCGATCGTGCGGCGCAGGGATAAGAAGGGAGCACAGGGCTCACGGCGCCACCGCGGCTACTGGGGAGATCGAGAAGGGGTTCTGAAGAAAACGACAGTGGCTCACTGAAACTGTATCTCTGAACTTCTGAACTTGACAGTAACAGTGCCCTTCAGGTGTTCAACGAAATGATTTGGCATGAAGAAAAAAATTTCTGGAGCTGGGACTTGGTGAGGTGACCTCTCAATGCATCCAGAGGCTGCCTGAATTTTCTCAGATTTTTAGGAGGAGAAAACAACTGAATTTCATCAAATTTGGCAAATATGGTCCAAACTTGCAGCAAGCACAATTTGAAATTTTTGAACTGGAGACCATTGGATCATCATGGATCTTGGTTGAGGGCTCTAAGGACTAGCCAGGGAAAATGGTTGGAGGCAAAACTCAAAGGAAAAAAAGGTAGTTCCTTTGTAAATCTCCAAGAGCCAAAGTAGAAGCCAGAAAATATTTTTGATAAGAAATAAATGGAAGGAAAATCATGGGGAAGTCCAACTTGCTGGATTTGAAGTATATCTTTACACAAAGATGGGAGATGGCTTTTGGGAGGGGATTTCCACTCATGTCATGGCAAGAGGGGATTTTTGAAAGGGGAAAAGATCACTCCAAAAGCCATAGGGCTATTTAAAAAGATTTTCAAAAAAAAAATTCCCAAATGAAAAAAATTTGTGATGAGTCATCATAGGATGAAAAAAAACCTTCAAGACCAAAGATCAAGTTTTGGGTGAATCCAAACAAAATACTTGTCATAAAGGAAATTTTTTGAGAGGGAGAGTTCTTTAGAAGAAAAAAAATTTAAATAACCTCCCTCAAATCAAATAAAAGTTTGAACAAGCCAAATAAAATTTTTGGGTATCACAACACCTACCCCCTTAGGAAAAATCTCGTCCCCGAGATTTCAGCTGACTTTCAAATAGATGTGGGTACTCTGCCTGAAGAAAATCTTCTCTTTCCCATGTAGCTTCATCCTCGGTGTGATTGCTCCACTGAACCTTGAAATTTTTTATCGTTTTCTGACGGGTCCTCCTTTCCGACTCTTCCAATATCTTTACTGGCCGCTCTCTGTAGGTGAGGTCTGGTTGCACATCAATGCTCTCATGAGATACATGCTTTTCCGGGTTGCTCACACATTTCCTCAATTGTGAGACGTGGAACACGCCGTGGACGTCTGACAGCTCTTTGGGTAGGTCTAGCTGGTAGGCTACTGTGCCTCTTCGTGCAACTATACAGAAGGGTCCAATAAATCTCGGGGCTAGCTTCCCTTTAATTTTGAACCGTTGCAGGCCTCGCATAGGAGACACTCGTAGGTATACGTAATCACCGGGTTCAAAGCTGACCTCACGATGTTTTCGATCATAATAGCTCTTTTGTCGGCTTTGAGCTGTCTTGAGTCTGTCCCTGATCTGTTTAACTTTCTCCTCGGCTTCCTTGAGCATGTCTGGGCCGAAGATACGACTGTCACCTGTTTCTGACCAATTTAGTGGGGTACGACATCTCTGCCCGTACAATGCTTCAAAAGGTGCCATTTGTAGGCTGGCTTGGTAACTGTTGTTGTAAGCAAACTCGGCATACGACAAACTTTCTTCCCAACTGGATCCATAGGTGAGCACACAGGCTCTCAGCATGTCCTCTAGGATTTGGTTCACGCGTTCCGTTTGTCCATCAGTCTGAGGGTGGTACGCTGTACTGAATGCTAGTTGCGTGCCCAGAGCTTGTTGTAAGTGATCCCAGAATTTAGAGACAAATTGAGTGCCTCGGTCGGATATTATAGTCTTTGGGACTCCATGCAGACAAACTATACGGGAGAGATAAAGCTTAGCTAGCCTTTGAGCGGAGTAGGTCGTCTTCACGGGAATGAAATGTGCTACCTTGATTAGCCTATCTGTGATGACCCATATGGCATCATTTCCGCGTTGTGATCGAGGTAGTCCGACGATGAAGTCCATTCCAATTTCATCCCATTTCCACTCAGGTATCCTGTTTGGCTGTAGTAGCCCTGCTGGCTTTTCATGCTCGGCTTTTATGCGCTGACATGAATCGCAACAAGCAATGAATGCGGCTATATCCCTTTTCATACCGTGCCACCAAAATCTTTCCTGAATGTCTTTGTACATTTTGGTTCCTCCAGGGTGGATCGAATATGGGGCGGTGTGGCTTTCGGTTAGGATTTGTTGCTTGAGTTCCTCAATGTTTGGTACGCAAAGTCTGTCCCCGTACCATAATATTCCCTCATTGTCTGTGACGAACTCTGAAGCCTTGCCAAGGCTCATTTTTCTCTTTATACCTTTGATGCTGGGATGTCCCTGCTGAGCCTTCTTAATTTGTTCCATTAGGGTGGGATGTATCTCCAGATTTGATACGTTGCCCTCAGAGACTAACACCATGTTGAGTCTAGCGAACTCCTGCTGAAACTCAGGCCTCAAGTTCTGTGGACTGTCGTTGCCCGGGCTGGGGTTCCGACTAAGAGCATCTGCCACTACATTTGCTTTCCCTGGATGGTAGTGAATGCTGACATCATAGTCCTTGACCAATTCCAACCAGCGTCGTTGTCGTAAATTTAGCTCTGGTTGTGTGAAAATATATTTAAGGCTCTTATGATCCGTATATATTTCACAACGATTTCCCAACAGAAAGTGCCTCCACTCTTTGAGTGCATGGATGACTGCTGCTAGCTCCAAGTCATGAGTAGGATAATTTTCCTCATGCTTCCGTAGTTGCCTGGAAGCATACGCGACAACTTTGCCGTCCTGCATCAATACGCACCCGAGGCCCTTCCGGGATGCGTCACAATACACTTCAAAACTCTTGTGTATGTCTGGCACAATCAAAACCGGTGCTGTTGTTAGTTTCTTCTTGAGCTCTTGGAAGCTTTTCTCGCACGCTTCAGTCCATACAAATTTTTTGTCTTTCTTGAGCAACTGTGTCATTGGTTTTGCCACAGTGGAGAATCCTTCTATAAATCTTCGGTAATATCCAGCCATTCCTAGGAAACTCCGTACATCAGTTACGTTGGCTGGTGGTTTCCAGTCAAGTATGGCTTTGACTTCTTCTGGGTCTACGGCCACGCCTTCTTGGGTCAATATATGGCCTAGAAAACCAACTTGTCTTAGCCAAAATTCACACTTTGCTAAATTTGGCGTATAATTGATGTTTCCTTAATTCTCCCAATACAATTCTGAGATGTTCAGCATGTTCTTCTGGTGTCCTTGAGTATACCAGAATATCATCAATGAACACCACAACAAATTTGTCCATAAATTTCATAAACACTTTGTTCATGAGGTGGACGAAATATGCGGGGGCGTTCGTCAGTCCAAACGGCATTACCGTGAACTCATATAATCCGTATCTGGAGGTGAATGCCGTCTTAGGGATATCTTCTGTCCGTACTTTTAATTGATGATATCCCGATCTTAAATCAATCTTTGAGAACACCTTGGCTTGTGCGAGCTGGTCAAATAGGTCATTTATCCGTGGCATCGGGTATTTGTTCTTGATGGTGACCATGTTGAGAGCTCGATAGTCTATACATAATCTCACTGTCCCATCCTTTTTCTTGGCGAATAATACTGGCGAACCCCATGGTGAGGAGCTGGCTCGAATAAATCCTTTGTCCAGTAATTCCTTTATTTGCTTCTTCAATTCTACCAACTCTGAGGGTGCCATTCTATAAGGTTTCTTGTAGATGGGGGTGGTGCCAGGTGCTAGTTCGATGCTGAACTCTATCTCTCGGTCTGGTGGCATGCCTGGTAGTTCTTCAGGAAATACGTCGGGAAACTCGCACACCACTGGAACTTTTCTCAATTCTGAAATGTCCACTTTATTCAACTTTGGTTGCCGTGACCGTGGTCTCTCTTGAGCTGTAACCTTTATTGTCTTGCCGTGATGATGAGTGAGAATCACAGTCCGATTGAAACAGTCAATAAATCCCTTGTTGGTGGTTAACCAGTCCATTCCTAGGATAACATCCAGTCCTTTATTTTCCAACACGATGAGATTAGCCTGAAACTTTAGTCCTTCGAATTCAATAATCACTCCTTGGCAGTAACTCTGAGTGATTTGCTTATTCCCGGGGGACTTGATGATCATAGATTTTTCCAAGGGAAGTATCGGAAAACCATGTTGCAAAACAAAACTCTTCGAAATGAACGAGTGAGAAGCTCCAGAATCAAACAAAACTGTGGCAGGTATTATGTTGACAGGGAACGTACCGAGTACGATGTCTGGGGCATTCTGTGCTTCTTCCTTGGTCACATGGTTCAGGTGACCCTTCCTGTGATTGTTGTTGGGATTGAAATTGTTACGCTTGGGGGCTGGATTGTTCCCACCATTGTTCGGCTTGGGGGCCGAGTTCCTTGGTTTTGGGCACTGTTTGGCATAGTGCCCTTCCTCTCCACAAGCATAGCAAGTGACCCCTGGACGGTATTTAAAGTCCTTGCCCCTTGAATGAAACTGTCTGGTTGGCCTTAGAGCAGTAGTCGTGGATTTTCTCGCTTCATTCCTCTGAACATCAGTCTTGCTTCGGTTGTTGCGAGCAAGAGTCGTCTTGTCCCTTTTTCGCTTACGAATATCCTCCAGACTGCGTCGCTCATTCTCCAACGTAATGGCTTTGTCAACCAGAGTTTTGAAATCTGGGAAAGTGTGTACGACCAGTTGGCATTTTAGTGCCGGCGCCAGGCCGTCCAAAAACTTTTCCATCCTTTTGTTCTCAGTCATATGCTCATCGTAGGCATAACGAGATAGCTGGGTAAATTGACTGTTGTATTCCGTCACTGTCATGCCTCTCTGCTTGAGATCATCGAACTCCCTTTTCTTGATTTTTATGATGCTCCTGGGGATGTGTGCCCCACGAAAACCTTCCTTAAACTCTTCCCAGGTGATGTTATGTTCACTGGGATGCATGTGTAGGAAGTTCTCCCACCATGCTGCAGCTGCTCCAGTGAGGTAGTGAGGTGCATAAAGCACCTTCTCATGGTCAGAACATTGAGCAATAATCAACTTTCTTTCGATGTCTCGAAGCCAATCATCGGCTTCAAGTGGCCTATCAGTGTGAGCAAACGTTGGAGGGCGTGTCTTCTGTAGTTCAGACAACTTGGAGTGTGGTTGGTATGGCTCACGGTGATTTCACATATTGATGACGTGATTCATCATTTCTTGGTGTTGCTGTTGGCTTTGTTCGAAAAGACGGCATACTTAAGATAAGGCTGCCTCGCTGTCCTGTTGACTAGACTACCCCTGGGTGAAGTTGTTGCTTGTCTGTGTTCCATAAACTTCTTCTGGTGGATTTGGCATGGAACGAGTCCACGGACGAGACATTTTCCACTCTGGGGTATTATTTTGCAAAACTCATGAGAAGAACTGTGTGGCACAAGGAAATTTTGCAAAGACAAAAACTTTAAAAGACCTCAAGATTTTTGAAGAACATAATTGATTGCGCACGGAGAAGGACTGCTCAATACATATCTTACACGCGATACGCAAACACACGATACATCACTCAGGATGTGCGTACACACTCCTGACATGTTATTAAGGCTAGCACACTCCTCCGGGATCCTACATGATGCGCACACAATTACTACAAACTTATGTACATATAAAACACATCATACATGTAGACACATCGCGCGGCGACTAGGCGCACTCAGTCGGAGATGGTGAAGATGTCCTTCCCCCTGCCGAGGGTAAGACCCAGCGGTGCAGGAGACTCAACCTCCACCTCCTCCCTAATAGGCTCCAGGCGCGTAGACTGCGCTGAGGAGATGGCGCGGGTGCAACAGGCGGTAGTGTGGGTGCGGCAGGCGGTGCAGCTCTGACTGGAGTAGGAGCAATGACCTGGTCGAACTCCTCAGTGGTAGGCAGACGGCAAGCGGTGGCCAAAATGGCAGGTGAATAGGATGCTGAGGACGAGACGAACGTCAGTGGCGGTGCCATGTGGAGAAGCTCCCTCCTGTTGGCAGAACAGCCCCGAACTAAGTCCATGCGGGCAGCCACAAGATCGTCCACGAGGTTGTCGAAAGCTTCCTCCAGAGCTTTGAGATACTCAACAAGCATCTCGATAGCTTCATCTCGCTCTCCCCTATGGCAGGCGAATGCATAGTGACAAGTATATGGCACATGGCATGGGAGGTAGCGGTAGCGACGAGTCTTCAACGAAGGAAGAACATCCCGAAGGCGACCTATCGCCTCACGGGCGGCCATCTGCATGGCATGCCTCTCCGTAGGCATGGCCCTTCCCACAAAACGGAAGTGGCGAGACGCAGAACATCCTCCCTTGAATTGCACCACGGCCTGGTGCATAGACACGTCGTCGCTGAGCTTGTGCTGGTAAAGCGTGAACTCCGGACGAGTCGCTGGCCTGATCGTGAGCTTGGTGATGGAGACGACGAGTTTGACAAACCCCTCGGGCACATTAGTGAACACCCGAGTCTCGCAGTCGCTGCCAGCCATCTACAAAAGTAGGCAAAAATTCTGAGTAGTCAAATCATAAATTTATGATGACCAACAGAAAATAGCTACATTTGCAAAATGCTGAAAAAGCACTAAAGACGCTAATAACCAATTAGTGATCGCACCTAGTGGCTTCCTACAGTCAGCCTGGCTCTGATACCAAGCTTGTCATGACCGGTTTTCCAATAAAAATATTTATTGAGAAATCGATCCCTTTTACGGACCAGTAGAGAAGAATCCTTCTCACTGGTAGACAATTTCTTGATCACAGAAGAAAAACCAGGAGTACTAAATATAATACAAGGTTGAGCGGAGGCTGCTCAACAATTTATTACAAGCACGCCGATATTACACATAAAGGCGGATAGGGTGGCATAACTACTGACTCACAATAAAAGCGGTGGTGAATATGTCACAGTGAAGTGGGTGACATGACTCCTGCATCTAGCAGCTCATCGAGCGTCGGAGTGAGGCTCGAGGATTCTTATTGCGGGTGGCGGAAGCGTATATAATACAAGTGACCAATATCCAGGATGGCACGGGACTGACTGGGACTCCTCTAGGCATTGGACTCACTATCAAACTCTTCATCCATGAGATCGCCTTCGTCAACATCTGGCCAAATCAACAAGCCAGGTGAGTACTATGAAAGTACTCGCAAGACAGTTCGGACATAAGATATAACAAATGTAAGCATGATGCATAAGAATAGAGCGCACTCAGACAACGAGATAGCAATGCATGGGAAAAAAAGGGAGTCGGGCGGTAGTCCTCCCGAAATTCCAATGTAATGCTCAAGGCCAATCGAGTGTCTGAATGACTCCTCGAAAGGATACAAATGAAATAACAATGCCGCAGTCGGGCGTCAAGGCGACACCACATAAAGGGCTTAAAATGGAAAATAAATGACAGTACGTGCCATAGTCGGACGTCTGAGTGACATCACGTAAAGGGCTTATATCAAAAGTAAATAACGAGCGTGCCACAGTCGGACGTCTGAGCGACATCACATAAAGGGCTTATATCAAAAGTAAATAACGAGCGTGCCACAGTCGGATGTCTGAGCGACATCACATAAAGGGCTTATATTGAAAATAACTGACAAGAGTGCCACAGTCGGACGTCTGAGCGACATCTCATAAAGGGCATATATTTCATAACTTAATATTTCAGTAGCTCATGAATTTAAATCATTTCAAGGGAATATTCGGGTACGAGATAAATAAAAGGTTAGCCCATCCACAGGAATAACAATTCAACCGGGTTTACCACTCAAGCTTGTACACCGGGGGTTTACCACGGAGACTGACATAGGGACTGACATGGATATGGATATACTGGCCATGGTCCTTGACCATGGACACGATGACTCAGAAGGATTTGACTCTGCAGAGTTTGTACTCTTAACCACAGCCAACGGATTTCAGTAGCCACACGGGACTAGTTCCGTTTACGGTTTTTTAGGAGAAACACATCTAACCAGTACACACCCATTCAACATTCCGATGCCAGGAATCACCCTCGGCAACGTTCAAGAAATTTTTTGAGACGGGGAGGCTACAACCTCGCGTAGCATGGGATCAAATTTATACCGCGCGCTCTAAGGGGTGCCCCCTCTCGTTCCCAACCGGAAACACCCATGCCCCCTGACCGGATGACTGGCTTTAATCCAGGGCCGTGGAACCCTCATCCCGGCCCCTCTATTTGGTGTGTACAAGGAAAGAGGTTAACAACTTACTAAACCGTATTCTTTGCAGAAAACATGTGGCAGCACGAAAGGGGAAGAACGGTAACGTGGCTCAGTCCACGTTAACGTCGGAGTTTATCGGATGACGTAAGACTGGCATGCTACAACAGTACCATCTTACTACCTTTCATGTCACCACATGATCAGGTCATCTCTCATCAAGGATCACAGTAACTTCGAAACACAGGGATAGTTGCCTTGCATGCAACGTAATACTCACCGATGCTCATATGCCACGCACAAAACATTCAAGCAAACATGCAAAACACTTATCATATCAAAGGTTCAAACATGCTTGCCTGGTTCGGAGAAGTCGGAGTCTAGCTCGGCGAAGTTCGCGGCTCCGTCACCTCCTCCGGAACCTATGGTATAACGAAACCGTACACTAACGTGAAAATCGTTGCGTGCATAAAAATTGTTCCAAATTTTTTCCAAATAAATACTATAAAAAACTAGACAAAAATACAAGACTGACAGAAAAAGAATCAATCAAAAAGCATCTTTTATTAAAAAGATATAAGGGTTTTAGTCCAAGGACTAATCTGTGATGAAACAAAAAAGATCCAGGGGCTTGTTTGAGAAAACAGAAAACGGTTCGGTAGGAAATACGCCAGCCCAGGGAGAAAACACGTTTTGCCCGAAGGCGCTTTCAGAAAACGGTTCGAAGGGGAAAAGAAGAGAGGCTGACGGGGGGTCCCACCCGTCAGGTTCAAAACTCCCAACGGAGCTCGCCGGCGCCCGAAGGCTGCGGTGGTCGCCGGCGTTGAACCATGGCGAGGCAGAGAGATCGAAGGGTACCAACAGGTTCAGGGTGTTCTTCCGCGTCGGTGGGTGGTGGACTTGGCTGTCGGAGAGCACCACGTCGACGGCGACACTATCTCCGGCGGACGGTGGTTCGGGCGATGTTGGAATGCTCCGATGGGTGCTGCAAGCTTCAAATTGATGCGCGGGTCAGAGATGTGGATGTACTAGGAGGCTACTGGCAAGAGCTGAGGGGTAGGGGTGCACGCACGGGAGTGAATCGCGCTGGATCCCGAAGCGGGTCGAGGCGGACGGAGTTGGGGAAGAAGACTCCCTCGGGGCTCTCCCAGTGGCTTGGCGTGGTACTGGTGGTGTGTAGAGGTGGTGCGGGTTCGAGTTCGAGCTCGGGGCCTCCTTTATAGGCGATCCGAGGGGGTGGCCGTGAACAGGAAAGCTCCGGCGAGCAATTACGGCGAGGCAGAGGTTGGGCAGGGGATTTAGGAGGCTAGGCACCATCAGGGAGGATCACTGGCGCCGTTTCTCTGCTCAAACCTCGGTCGGGCTTGCGTAATGCACTGGCCCTCGACGGAACGGCCGTACGGGCACGGCGGCGGCAGGGAGCGCGTTCCGCGCCTACCAGTTCACGACGACGGACCTGTGGCGTGCACGGGTGAGTGGATGGCCACGCGGTGGCCCCTGGTGGCTTGGGCGGCGCTGGACGGTGCCGTCCAACGCTGCGCCTCTCTGGCGGCCGCAAAGGGCGCTGCTGCCATCGCTCACGGGGTGGCGCACCTCCTCCTGCTCGTCGGCGACGCCCACAAGCTTCCAGGCGATCGTGCGGCGCAGGGATAAGAAGGGAGCACAGGGCGCACGGCGCCACCGCGGCTACCGGCGAGATCGAGAAGGGGTTCTGAAGAAAACGACAGTGGCTCACTGAAACTGTATCTCTGAACTTCTGAACTTGACAGTAACAGTGCCCTTCAGGTGTTCGACGAAATGATTTGGCACGAAGAATTTTTTTTCTGGAGCTGGGACTTGGTGAGGTGACCTCTCAATGCATCCAGAGGCTGCCTGAATTTTCTCAGATTTTTAGGAGGAGAAAACAATTGAATTTCATCAAATTTGGCAAATATGGTCCAAACTTGCAGCAAGCACGATTTGAAAATTTTGAACTGGAGACCAGTGGATCATCATGGATCTTGGTTGAGGGCTCTAAGGACTAGCCAGGGAAAATGGTTTGGAGGCAAAACTCAAAGGAAAAAAAGGTAGTTCCTTTGTAAATCTCCAAGAGCCAAAGTAGAAGGCAGAAAATATTTTTGATAAGAAACAAATGGAAGGAAAATCATGGGGAAGTTCAACTTGCTGGATTTGAAGTATATCTTGACACAAAGATGGGAGATGGCTTTTGGGAGGGGATTTCCACTCATGTCATGGCAAGAGGGGATTTTTGAAAGGGGAAAAGATCACTCCAAAAGCCATAGGGCTATTTAAAAAGATTTCAAAAAAAATTCCCAAATGAAAAACATTTGTGATGAGTCATCATAGGATGGAAAAAAACCTTCAAGACCAAAGATCAAGTTTTGGGTGAATCCAAACAAAATACTTGTCATAAAGGAAATTTTTTGAGAGGGAGAGTTCTTTAGAAGAAAAAAAAATTTAAATAACCTCCCTCAAATTAAATAAAAGTTTGAAAAAGCCAAATAAAATTTTTGGGTGTCACATATGGCCTCTATGTATCCCTATGAGTAGTTACTATCAATTTCATAATGTTTTGTTGATAAATTTTTGTCACCCCAAAATTTTTATTTTCAGAAAATTGTACGCGGACATGAATATCTTCAGGAAGTTTGGCTCTAGGAAGAACTCCAAGGGTGTTATTAGGGAGTCTTCTGACAATGATCTCCACCCTCGGAGGTTGGCGGAGGTACGGCCGTGCGAATGGCCTCAGACCCCGTTCCTGGAAGAGGCTGGAATTCTTCAGGAGTTTACACAATATGTTGCCAATGCCGGCCTCACCGACTTCATCGCAGATGAGTGTGACCAGCACCAAATCCTCACAAACATCTTTGTTCAAAGTTTTACTTTCCTGCCTAGGAATAATCCTCTTGAAGTGAGCTTTGATTTATATACTGAAAACCATCAGATACCACTTACTAAATTTTGTGACATATGCATGATCCCTTCTGATGGGAGTTTAGCTGACCCTAGGCCGGCTGGGCTTGAGGCCTTTTATCGCACTTTTACAGTGGGAGATGAGAGAGGGGTGTCATCCACCACGGCTGCTAGCATACACTTTCCTGCCGTACATTATTTTGCTTTATTTGTTGCTAAGTGCTTGCTTGCTAGAAAGAAAGTAGGTGCGCTCAACGCACCAGACTTTGTTGTTTTACGCCGAGCACTAGAGGGCGACAACACTCATAGCTTGGGAGCTATTGTGGCTCGTCGCCTCCATCTTAATAAATCCTAGGGTGAAATACATGGTGAGATTTTTGCTTCTCGTTTGGCGGCCCACTTTAATGTTGGGATACGCCCTCATGACTAGCCGCTGACCAAGGTTTACCTAGACCGAGCAGCCATGGATCACCACCATTTCACTGATAATAACTCTCCTGGCATTCCCATTCCTTATAACCTGGTCTTTAGCGTTAAAACTCATGATATATTCCCTTGCCTGCACCTGCTTTGTCTGATTCTGCTGCCAGGGGCGGATATAGGATTATGCCTGCGGACATCATCGCCTACCGGAATGCTCAGGCTGCTGCGGAGGCGGCACAGGAGGAGCCTCAACAGTGGCATGAGTGGATGCCTGCTCCTTAGGATCCCTACTACCCTCCAGGCTACTGACCGATTACCAACTTGGGCCAAAAGCCTAAGCTTGGGGGAGTACGTGTTTCTCACCGACATTACATTCATGTCTACATATCATTCTATTTGTCGGTGTTCACACTTTTTCATTGTATCATCCACGCTTAGATTTATTTTCTTGCTTTCTTCTTGTGTGTTTGAAAAACTTTAGAAAAACCAAAAAATATTAATTGTGGTAATTTACTTTCTATGCGTGCTTAGTAGTAGCACTAAAAAGAAAATCCAAAAAGATTTCCTTGTTCTTCTTTTGCTTGTTGGGAGCTTTCCCGTGTAAATAGTTTTTCTCATTTTTGCTTTTCCCTTTTATTTGCCTGTTAAAGAAAACCAAAAACTCCAAAAATATTTCAGTGTGTTTCTTTGAATTTCTTTTCTTTCTATTCGAGTCTTACCAAGGAGAAGACCACGATGAAAATGTTGAGTGGCTCTCATATGAATAACTGTTGAACTAATAAAGAGCACATTTTACCTTGTCTGCTCCTGTTGAATAAAATGTTTGCAGATTCTAGCTTAGTCCGCGGCACTCTTGCACTATTATTATTTTCATATCATCCGGTCGTGCAAGTGAAAGGCAATAATGAAGATATTCGATGAACCGGCCGTGGCAGAGAGAAACTGGTATGAACTCGACTTGTTCTGTTTGTGTAAATATGTTTAACCTAGTATCCATGATTCAGCCCATTATGATTAAACATGTTTGCAATGACAATTAGAGATTATAGTTTCTCAAGCCATGCATAAGTAGCTGGGAGTTGATAATGATTTATCTTAGATATCAACATAGCGTTAAAATGATTGTGATGTAGTATGATGATATTGTATCCTCCTCTGAATGTTTGAGTGGCTTGACTTGGCACATGTTCATGCATGTAGTTGAATAAAAAACAACATAGCCTCTATGATATTTATGTTCATGGTGTTCATATCCTACTCATGCTAGTGTCCAATGTTACTTATGCATAATGCATGGTTATGATCGTTGTTGCTCTCTAGCTGGCCGCTTCTCAATCTAATTGCTAGCCTTCGCCTGTACTAAGTGGGAATTCTGCTTGTACATCAAAAACCTTTAACCCAAAGTTATTCCAGAGTCCAACATACCTACCTATATGCGGTATTACCCTGCCGTCCTAAGTAAATTTGCATGTGCCACCTCTAAAAACTTCTAAAAATTATCCTTTTTGTGTGCCTGGATCGTTCATGGAACGACAGGAGGTGGTCGGTATCTTCCATGCTAAGCGGGTTATTCTCAAGTCGAGTGTTTATTCACTCGCCATCGCACGAAAAAAAGGTGGTAATAGGGATGCCCAATCCCAAACTGCAAACATGAAAAAGAGTTAATCTCTTGAATAATCAAACAAAAACTCCCAATGGAGTCAAAACCTTTACTTCTATCACTTGGGAACCGTCACTAGCGTGCTTAGCATGGAAGATGTTGCTAACTGATGGTCGTGAAGTAAATGAGAAAGGTGCATGTCTCAAAATAATCATTTACCTCTATTTTAAAAATTGAGCTCTGGCACCTCTGCAAATCACTGCTTCCCTCTGTGATCTATTTACTTTTATGCTGTGTCATCACCTTCTAAAACAAGCGCCAGAAACTGAGAGAGCACAGTTGTCATGATTTATGCATTGTGTGTCGCTAATGTTGGGTACATCATGACTGGATCTTTTCTACCATGAATTACAATGTTTAGTCGCTGCTTGAACTTTGGAGGTGCTCTGCATTTATGTTTTGCGGTCTCAGAAAGGGCTAGCGAGATACCACTATTGTCATATTATATCATGGTTGTTTTGACAACGTGTTGCTGTTTGAGATATCTTATTATTGCTCGCTAGCTGATTATGTCATTGATATGAGTCATTATAATCTTTAAGAGTTATTATCAACATGGTTAGTTATAATGTTGGCTGAAAACCTGGGTGCTGTTTAAGCTTATTTATGCAAAAAAGAGCAAAAAGAGTTCGTAAATTTTTTTCTTTTTCACTTTCAGTTTATCAACTTAATTGCTTGAGGATAAGCAAAGGTTTAAGCTTGGGGAGTTGATATGTCTCCAACGTATCTACTTTTCCTAACACTTCTCCTCTTGTTTTGGACTCTAATTTGCATGATTTGAATGAAACTAACCCCGGCCTGACAATATTTTTAGCAGAACTACCATGGTGTTGTTTATGTGCAGAAATATAAGTTCTCGGAATGGAACGAAACTTTGCAAGGATTTTTTATATCAATAATAAGAATTTCTGGAGCCAAGACCTGTCGAAGAGGGGCACCTAGGTGGGCACAACCCACCAGGGCGCGCCCCCCTCTCCTGGCGTTCCCAGGTGGGTTGTCCCCACCTAGTGGACCCGCAGACCCTAATTCCAACGCTATAAAATCCTATTTCTGGAGAAAAAATCAGGGAGAAGAATTATCGCGTTCCATGAAACGGAGCCGCCAACAAGCCCTGTTCTTCCTCGGGAGGGCAGATCTGGAGTTCGTTTGGGGCTCCAGAAAGGGGGGTCTTCGTTCTTCGTCATCACCAACCCTTCTCCATCGCCAATTCCATGATGCTCCTCACCAGGAGTGAGTAATTCCTTCGTAGGCTCGTTGGTCGGTGAGGAGTTGGATGAGATTCATCATGTAATTGAGTTAGTTTTGTTAGGGCTTGATCCCTAGTATCCACTATGTTCTTAGATTGATGTTGCTATGACTTTGCTATGCTTAATGCTTGTCACTTTGGGCCCGGGTGCCATGAAATCAGATCTGAACCGTTTATGTTATCATCATTATATCCATGTTTTAGATCCGATCTTGCAACTTATAGTCACCTACTACGTGTTATGATCCGGCAACCCCGGAGTGACAACAACCGGGCCCACTCCCGGTGATGACCGTAGTTTGAGGAGTTCATGTATTCACTATGTGTTAATGCTTTGTTCCGATTCTCTATTAAAAGGAGGCCTTAATATCCCTTAGTTTCCAATATGGACCCCGCTGCCACGGGAGGGTAGGACAAAAGATGTCATGCAAGTTATTTTAATAAAGCACGTATGACTATTTATGGAATACAGGCCTACATTATATCTATGAACTGGAGCTAGTGCCGTATCGCCCTAGGTTATAACTGTCACAGGATGAATATCATCCAACAAGTCACCGATCCAATGCCTACGAATTTATCCTATATTGTTTCTGCTAAGTTACTACTGCTATCATCAGTGTTACACTTGCTACAAAATTACTGCTATCACTGTTACCGTTACTGTTATTGCTGTCACTACTATCAAAACTATCATATTACTTTGCTACTGATTACTTGCTGCAGGTAATTAATCTCCAGGTGTGGTTGAATTGACAACTCAACTGCTAATACTTTCAAATATTCTTTGGCTCCCCTTGTGTTGAATCTATAAATTTGGGTTGAATACTCTACCCTCGAAAACTGTTGTGATCCCCTATACTTGTGGGTTATCAGGGTCCTAATGGAAACTAAGGGATATTAAGGCCTCCTTTTAATAGAGAACTGGAACAAATCATTAGCACATAGTGAATACATGAACTCCTCAAACTACGGTAATCACCGGAAAGAATCCCAATTATTGTCACCTTGGGGTATGCGGATCATAACTCGTAATAGGTGTCTACAACTTGCAAGATAGGATCAAGAACTCACATATATTCATTAAAACATAATAGCTCTGAAATCATGACACTCGGGCCCTAGTGACAAGCATTAAGCCTGGCGAAGTCATAACAACATCAATTTCAGAACATAGTGGATACTAGGGATCAAACCCTAACAAAACTAACTCGGTTACATGATAAATCTCATCCAACCCATCACCGTCCAGTAAGCCTATGATGGAATTACTCACTCCCGGCGGTGAGCATCATGAAATTGGTGATGGGGGAAGGTTGGTGATGATGATGGCGATGAATCCCCCTCTCTGGAGCCCAGGATGGACTGTAGATTTGCCCTCCCAATGAAGAACGGGAGGTGGCGGCAGCTCCGGATCTTAAAACGCGATGACTCCTTCTCTCTGATGTTTTTCTCATGGATGTGAATATATAGCGTTGGAATTATGGTCGGAGGCGGTCCAGGGGGCCCACAAGCCTAGGGGGCGCGCCCTAGGGGGGTAGGCGCGCCCCTGAGCTTGTGGCCTCTGGGTGGCTGATACGTCTCCAACGTATCTATAATTTTTTATTGTTCCATGCTGTTATATTATCATTCTTGAATGTTTTACAATAATTTTATATCATTTTTTTGGGACTAACCTATTGACATAGTGCCAAGTGCTAGTTGTTGTTTTCTTCTTGGTTTTTACATCGCAGAAAATCAATATCAAATAGAGTCCAAATGCAGCAAAACTTTTTGTGGATTTTTTGGACCAGAAGACACCACATGGGCCAGAGAAGCACCTAGGGGGTGCCCTGAGGGGGGCACAACCCACCAGGGCGCGCCTGGGCCCCCAAGCGCGCCCAGGTGGGTTGTGTACACCTCGGTGGCCTCCCGCACCACCTCTTCGCTCTATAAATACCTCCTTGCTCCAGAAACCCTAGGGGAGTCGACAAAATTTTATTCCAGCCGCCGCAAGTTCTAGAACCACGAGATCCAATCTAGAGCCCTATTTCGGCACTCCATCGGAGGGGAACACGATCACAGAGGGGTTCATCATCCTCATTGGTGCCTCTCCGATGATGCGTGAGTAGTTCAACTCAGACCTACGGGTCCGTAGGTAGTAGCTAGATGGCTTTTTCTCTCTTTGTATCTCAATACAATGGTCTCTTGGAGATCCATTTGATGTAATGACTCTTTACGGTGTGTTCGTTGGGATCCGATGAATTGTGAGTTTATGATAAGATTTTCCTTGATTTAATATTCAATCTTGATTGTTATAGACTCGTATTTCTTCTCTGATATTTGGGTTTTGTTTGGCCAACTTGATCTATTTATCTTACAATGTGAAGAGGTTCTTTGTAATGGGTTCGATCTTGTGGTGTCCTTTCCCAGTGAGAGAAGGGGCAGCAAGGCACGCATGTATCGTTGCTATTAAGGACAAAAAGATGGGGTATATTCCTACATGAATAGATCTTGTCTACATCATGTCATCGTTCTTATTGCATTACTCCGTTTTTCCATGAACTTAATACACTAGATGCAGGCTGGATCGCGGTCGATGTGTGGAGTAATAGTAGTAGATGCAGGTAGGAGTCGGTCTACAAATCTTGGACGTGATACCAATATACATGATCATTGTCTTGGATATCGTCATAATTATTTGCTTTTCTATCAATTGCCCAACAGTAATTTGTCTATCCACCGTTGCTATTTTCTCGATACAAGCCACTAGTGAAATCTACGGCCCCCGGGTCTATTTTCCTATCATATACTTTCAAATCCATATTGCCAATTGCCTTTTCTTTTAATTGCCTCTTTTATTCTCAGATCTATATTATCAAAAACCCAAAAATACCTTGCTGCATTTTATTTACTTTTATTTGCATCTATCAATCTACTACAATTTTATCCTATCCTTACGTCACTTTTTGGCACCGGTACCCGAAAGGGATTGACAACCCCTTTAACGCGTCGGGTTGCAAGTATTTGTTATTTGTGTGTAGGTACTGTTTATGTAGTGTTGCGTGGTTCTCCTACTGGTTCAATAACCTTGATCTCATCACTGAGGGAAATACTTTACCGTTGTTGTGCTACATCGTCCCTTATTCCTTGGGGAAACACCTACGCATCTCAAGCGACATCAATGGAACTTTCTGGCGCCGTTGCCGGGGAGACATCGCCAACATCTACCAGGTTCCTAATCACAAATCTCATCAACTTGCAATTTACATTATTTGCCATTTGCCTCTCATTTTCCTCTCCCCCACTTCACAAAAATTTGTCGTTTTATTCGCCCTCTTTTTCGTTCGCCGTTTTCTCGTCAGATCTGTTTTTGAGTGCAATCTTGTTGCATAGTCATGATGACTCAAGAGAACACCAAGTTGTGTGATTTCTCCAATACCAACAACATTGATTTAATTAGCACTCCGGTTGCTCCTCCCGCCACTAGTACGGAGTCTTGTGATATTAATGCCGCTTTGCTGAATCTTGTTATGAAAGATCAATTTTCGGGTACTCCTAATGAGGATGTCGCGTCCCATCTTAACACATTCGTTGAATTATGCGATATGCAAAAGAAAAAAAGATGTGGACAATGATATTGTGAAGTTGAAATTATTCCCGTTTTCTTTGCGAGATCGTGCAAAAATTTGGTTTTCTTCTTTGCCTCGCAATAGTATCGATTCTTGGGATAAGTGCAAGGATGGCTTTATTACTAAGTATTTTCCGCCCGCGAAAATTATTTCCCTTAGAACCTAGATCATGAATTTCAAGCAACTTGAACATGAGCACGCTGCACAATCTTGGGAAAGGATGAATTTAATGCTAAGGAATTGCCCAACTCATGGGTTAAATCTTTGGATGATCATACAAAAATTTTATGCAGGGTTAAATTTTGTTTCTCAAAATCTTTTGGACTCCTCCGCGGGTGGTACTTTTATGGAAATTACTTCGGGTGAAGCCACCAAATTGCTTGATAATATTATGGCAAACTATTCACAATGGCATACCGAAAGAGCTCCTACTAGTAAAAAAGTTAATTCGGTTGAAGAAATTTCTTCTTTGAGTGAAAAAGTTGATGCTCTTATGAAATTGGTTGCTAATAAAAACACCCCTATTGATTTTAATGATGTGCCTTTTTCTACTTTGATTGAGAAAAATAGTGATCCCATAGATGTGAATTTTACCTCGCGAAACAATTTCAATAACAATGCTTATAGAGGTAATTTTAATCCTAGGCCTTTTCCTAGTAATTCCTCTAATAATTATGGTAATTCCTATGGTAATCCTTCTTATAATAATAATAGGAACACCTCTGATCTTGAGAATAATATTAAAGAATTTATCAATACGCAAAAAAATTCAATGCTACAATAGAAGAAAAGCTGAATAAGATTTATGATATGTCTAGAAGTATTGATAGAATTTCTCATGATGTAGAAAATCTCAAGATGAAAATTTTTGTGCCTACTGTTGAGGAATAAATTAAGGCTCTTTATTTTTCTATGGATGAAAGTAAGAAAAGAACCGCTATGCTTAGAGCTAGAAGAGAATTTTTAGAAAAAAACGTTTTATAGTGATTACTTTCATAAAAGTGTTCAAGATCTTAAAATGATAGGTGTTCCTTCTATTGATTCTTTGTTTAGTAAAATTAAGATTGATAATAAAGGGACTAAAGAAGATTCAATTTTAGCTAGAAGGCATCCCGATAATTAGGAGGGTGAAAATCTTGTTGAGAAAATTGATAAAAGTGGGTTTGAAGAGGTCAAAACTTTAACTAGAGATGTGCCCACTCTTTTTGGATTATAAAGACTTTAATTATGATAGTTGCTCTTTGAATGATTGAATTTTTTGGTTGCCATCCATGATAAATTCACCCCATGCTTATGAACAAAATAAAGCTTTTACTAAACATATTGTTGATGCTATGATGAAAGCTTTAGAAGAAAACTTGGAATTAGAGGTTTCAATTCCTAGAAAATTACATGATGAATGGGAACCTGATACGTCTCCAATGTATCTATAATTTATGAAGTATTCATGCTGTTTTATTATCATTCTTGGATGTTTTACAACATTTTATAGCAACTTTATAAGCATTTTTTGGGACTAACCTATTGACATAGTGCCAAGTGCCAGTTGCTGTTTTTTTGCATGTTTTTTACATCGCGGGAAATGAATATCAAACGGAGTCCAAACACCGCAAAACTTTTTGTGGATTTTTTATGGACCAGAAGACCACTAATGGGCCAAAGCAGCACCTGGGGGGTGCCCCGAGGGGGGCACAACCCACCAGGGCGCGCCTGGGGGACCAGGCACGCCCAGGTGGGTTGTGCCCACCTCGGTGGCCTCCCGCACCCCCTCTTTACCCTATAAATTCCCAAAAATTCCAAAAACCCTCGGGGTTAACCTAGATCATAAGTTCCACCACCGCAAGGCTCTGTACCACCGGAAACCTATCTAGACACCGTTCCGGCACCTTGCCGGAGGGGGGAATCATCTCCAGTGGCCATCTTCATCATCCCGGCGACCACCATGATGAGCAGGGAATAGTCCACCCTCAGGGTTGAGGGTTTGTACCAATAGCTATGTGTTTTAATCTCTCTCTCTCTCTCTCTCGTGTTCTTGAGATGTCACGATCTTGATGTATCCCGGGCTTTGTTAATATAGTCGGATCATATGGTGTTTTCCCCTCTCTATCTTGTTATGATGAATTGTGTTTTTCCCTTTGAGATTTCGTTGTTATCGGATTGAATACTTTTATGGATTTGAGAACACTTGATATATGTCTTGCAATTCAATACTCGTGGTGACAATGGGGTATCGTATTGATTCACTTGATATATGTTTTGGCACTCAACTCGCGGATTCCCGAGGTGACATTGGGGTAATATATGCATAGGGGTTGATGCACGTTCTTGTCTTTGTTTCCCCAGTAGAAATCTTGGGGCACTCTTTGAAGTTCTTTGTGTTGGATAGAGTATTATGAATATGAAATTTCTTTGGTGTTATGTTAGTACGAACTCTAGGATAGATCTAACAGAAAGAATATCTTTGTGTTATTTTAGTACGAACTCTTGAATAGATCGAACAGAAAGAATAGCTTTGAGGTGGTTTCGTACCCTACAAACAATTTATTCTTATGTTCTCCCCTAGATAGGAACTTTGGAGTGATTCTTCATCGCATTTGAGGAACTTCTGGAAGTACGGACCCTAGGCCTCATTTTCAAGCATTGCAATACAGTTTTCGTGCCTGTTTACTATTTGTTACCTTGATGTTTTTATCTATTCATGAGTTCTTGTTGAGTTTTGTGTGGATGAAGCTTTTGAGATTTAGGAAAACCGTGATATGAGAAGAATTAAGGAGACACAAAAGCTCAAGCTTGGGATGCTCAAGGCACCCCAAGATAATATTTCAAGAAGTCTCAAGCATCTAAGCTTGGGGATGCCCCGGTAGGCATCCCACCTTTCTTCATCAACAATTATCGGTTAGTATCGGTTGAGCCTAAGTTTTTGCTTCCTCACATGATGTGTGCTATTCTTAGAATGTCATTTTATTTTGGTTTTTCTTGTTGTTTTAATAAAATACTTAGATCTAAAATATTTTAAATAAAATAGAGTCCTCAAATAGTTGCTAGGGAGGCTAGGTAAGAGGCATGCACATACCGTCAACGAAGCTCTTTTCTATGTAATTGCTCTAGGGCTTCACTTATATCTTTTTGAGCATGGTGTGCTTTAGTATTTTTGAAGAAATTCTCTCTTGCTTCACTTAATGAGAGAAAGAAATATTATGCTCATGATCTTCACTTATATCTTTTCGGAGTAGTTTATCATTTACTCTTGTGCTTCACTTATATCCTATGAGTAAATCGTTGAATAAATTGAATGTCATGAAGTTGAAATCATATCATGCCTAGTGGTAGCTTCACATTGGGTTTAGAAAGTGAAATATTTTGAGGCTTGACAATCACAATATTGGTCATACAAGTAATTCACGAATAATTAGCATAAGGAAGAGAACCTTCACATGCAAATACACTACCTTGGAAATCTGTTGTGATTGTGAGCCCCCATCAAAATATTATATGCCAAAACTGTTGACGTTGGACAAGGAAGACAACATAATGATTCATGTTTGTTCATATTCACATAGAAGTTATATTGTCATGGATCCTTGAACATGTGGTGCTTGCCCCCTATCTTTTCTAGCCAAAAATTCCGCACTAAGTAGAGATACTACTTGTGCATCCAAAAACACTTAAACCCAAATATTATTTTAAAGAGTCCACCATACCTACCTAAGGATTGAGTGAAATCCTTCAAGTAAGTTGTCATCGGTGCAAAAAGGCAATAAAAATTGCTTCTAAAAGTGTTAGATCATTTAGTGCAAGAGAAAATTGAGCGTTGTATGAACTTGTGATAGCAAAGAATAAAAGCGACGGAGTGCATAATAAAGGTTGCTATCATAAGGGGCAATGTAACGTGACGTTCTTTTGCACTAAGGGGTTGAGCATACAAACAAATAAGCGCATGGCAACCTCTAATTCCCTCAGCGAAAGGCCTATCTTTTACTTTTATGTATCTACTTTTATGCAAGAGCCAAAGTTTTTCTCTCTATTCCATTTTATTTTTCTCCTTTGGCAAGCATCATGTGGTGAGGAAAGATCTAGGCACATATGTCCAGTTGAATATGGGTAGCATGAGTTATTATTGTTGACATCACCCTTGAGGTGAATACGTTGGGAGGCAAAATTATAAGCCCCTATCTTTCTATGTGTCCGGTTGAAACATTTTGCTTATGTGTATGCGGTGAGTGTTAGCAATCATAGAAGACTATATGATGGTTGAGTATGTGGAGCTCTTACTTTAACTCTATTTAAGAAGTTGAATTACAATTGCTTGGTGACTGAGAACATAGGTTGTTGAGTTTCAAGAGAATTCATTGTTTGAACCTTAACACGTGAATTGGTTGCTACTTTAACACGAGAAATTTTAGGAGAAAGAATTGTTGTTATGATGCTAGGAGAAGTTATTGAAATTATCATGGATCAAACTTATGCACTTTGCTAGCATTCACACTTCATAAATTATTTCTTTTATCATTTACCTACTCGAGGACGAGTAGGAATTAAGCTTGGGGATGCTGATATGTCTCCAACATATCTATAATTTATGAAGTATTCATGCTGTTTTATTATCATTCTTGGATGTTTTACAATCATTTTATAGCAACTTTATACGCATTTGTTGGGACTAACCTATTGACATAGTGCCAAGTGCTAGTTGCTGTTTTTTGCATGTTTTTTACATCGCACGAAACCAATATCAAGCGGAGTCCAAACACCGCCCGTCGGAGTAAATAGCCACGGGTATCCTAACCGACTGCCCCTGGCTATTCCAAAAATTATTAGGCCATTTGGGCCTTCAAGCATTTCAAGCATTGGGCCGCCTTCCCCGGCCGACTACCTTTGAAGCCGACTTTCAGAAGACGACCCAGCCTCAGCAACCTCCCCCCAAGATAACCGCGGGATGGCCGACTCCGGGAAGCCGGCCATAGAGGATGCCGACTCCCCAGAGCCGGCCATGAAGAACGCCGACTCCCCAGAGCCGGCCACGAAGGGCGCCGACTCCAAGAAGCCGGCCAAGGCCGCACCCACCAAAACTACACCCACATAACGGTGACAAGACGAGGTGTGGCCACAGTGCGGCCCACTACCCTCGAAGCCCGAGGCAGGCATGGCCACTGGACGCCGTACGGGACGGCCGTCTCCCGTCCGGCTCGGCACTGTAGCCATGCTGGCCTCAACGTCACCCACGACAGACGCCAGTACGGCCCGCGGGCGGCGGGCCCCTTTAGCCAGAGAGAGGCGCGAAGGCGGCCCGGCCTCCCCCAGTCGGCCAAGGGTGTAGCCGGTCCCCGGAAGCCGGCTACCCCCTCCCTCGAAGCATGTGCCACATTAAGGAGACAAGACGAAGTAAGGCTACAGTGAGAGCCCTCGAGGCGGCACACTGTAGCCACGCTTACCTCGACGAAGCCCTCGTCATCAGGGACGAGGCTACAGTAATCAGCCGCCGTCAAGACCCTAGGCAGTGGGGCCTGCCTGTCGACCAAGAGGCCGGCAGCCGGCGGGAACAACCAGTCGGCGGGCCCCAACGGCCGGCGGAGAAGCCGGCGAGCGCAGACACTGACGACTAGGACCAGCGCCCAGTCGGATTACAATTGTACCCACGGGGGGTAGGCCTATATAAACCCCCGGGGGCACCCATGAAAAGGGTTGGCTTCTTAGAGTTACACACACACCATAGAGAGTGGGAAGCAAGAGCTAGCCTTGTTCTTCTTCTCCCTTGAACCCAACAGCTCTAGGAGCATTTGTAGCTACTCTTTCTGATCTAGTGATCATGCGGAGACCCCGCAGAGCAGGACTAGGGGTGTTATCTCCTCGAAGAGCCCCGAACCTGGGTAAGATTCGCCGGCGTGCATGTCTTCGCCACATCCCGTTTCCAGGCACCGGCGACGTCTTACTGGCACCCACCATGATAAGCCACCCGTTGGCATATGTCGCACCTACCACCCGACATTTGGCGCCCACCGTGGGGCCAGGTGCACCGTCGTCCGGAGACCTGTTCTGGACGGGAACCCTCTTCCTCCCCCACGAGCGCAGCCAGCCTGCTGCGCCCGATGGCGTTTGCCTCGATGCGCTGCAAGGCGTCGATGACGCCTGTTCGGTGAGCTGCCTCGCCAATCTTCTCAGTGAGACTCGCATCTCCGACGAGCCTGCGTCCGACGCGGGCACGGACTACCCCGAGAGCTGCCTCGTCAGCCTCCTCGACCAGCTTCACGTCTCTAACAAGCCCGCTGCAGATGTGGAGTCGGTCGGCTCCACCGACCCGATGCTCGTCGACTCCGACACGGCATCGCTCGACGCCTACCCCTCCGACGTGGTGGTCTTCGACGATCCTCTCCCTCAAGCTGACAGTGGCAGCAGCGCTGTCACCGAAGTGTTGGTCATCAGCCATGTCGCCAACTCGGGCGAGAACGCCCACGACGCCCTGCAAGCGGCGATGTACGACCTCTCCGTCCCCATCCCGGCCGACGCCGACGCCGAGACCCTGGAGGCACGCCGCCTCGCCCTCATCGCGGAAGGCCAGAAGATAGCCTCCATGAGACGCCTCACCGAGGCCCACCAGCGCGAAGTCGACCGCGCCGCCTTCGGTACGCCGCCGCCTAGCGGGCTGAGCCGAGCCGGCTTCGTCTAGAAGCGCGGCGCGGCTGTTGCTAGCATGCTGGGGGCAGATCGCCCCGTCTACGCCACCCCGCTCGAGAATCTGCGAGCCGCTCATGCGGCCGCTGAAGAGCTAAATGGGCTGGGAGCCGATGAGCTCCCTTACATGACAAGACGGATCCAGCAGCTGATCGACGGGGCTGCAGAACGGCACGAAGCTGGCACCCGCGCCGATAGTCATCCCCCGCGCCGAGAGCACGCCGCAATGTCCCGCTCGCCGACTGCGAGCGGCGCCCGCCAGAAGAAAGACAAGGAGCCGGCTGCTAGCCGCAGCCGGACTCGTATCACCATCGAGCGCGACGCGGAAGGCCGCCCCCGAGCGGTGGAGCGCCAAGGAAACCTGCCTCCTCCCCCGCCTCGAAGAGAGAGACACCTCACCCCGCCGCCCGTCACTCACCCGACTCTTGGTGACCGACTCGGCCGCCGAGATGGAGTCGGCGAGAACGACGCCCGCCACCGGATCGACCGCCTTGCTCGATCCCTGGCGTTAGAAGAAGAAGACGATGTCGGCCCGCCATGCTTTGGCCCCCGCATCCGTGAAGAACCCTTCCCCAAAGGGTTCTCGCTTCCCAGAGACATGCCCAAGTACAACGGCTCAGTCAAGCCGGAAGATTGGCTCATCGACTACTCCACTGCTGTCAGCATAGCCAACGGCAACCGACGTGTCGCCGTGAAGTACGTCCCCCTCATGCTGCAAGGCACGGCACGCACATGGCTCAACAGCCTCAAGCCCTACAGCATCAACAGCTGGCTGGACTTCACGGAAGTCTTCGTCCGCAACTTCACCAGCACGTACAAGCGGCCTCCCAAGCCTCGCCAGCTCTCCCTGTGCGTCCAAGGACCCAATGAGTCGACCCGCGACTACCTCACGTGGTGGGCCGAGCTCCGCAACTCCTGCGAGGGGGTGCACGAGGTTCAGGCCATCGAGTACTTCACCGCCGGGTGCCGAGAGGGCACCCTCCTCAAGCACCGACTCCTCTACGACGAGCCGGCTACCCTCGACGAACTGCTGGTCATCGCGGACAAGTATGCCACGGCCGACTCCTCGATGAAGGCCGAGCTTCGAGTAGACGCCTCTGGGAAGGTGATTGCTCCGGCTCCCAAGACGCCGGCTGGCGACTCCAATCGGCGCCCCTACCAGAACGATCACAAGCGCAAGGCCCCCATGCCGACTTCCACCAGTCGGCAGGTGGCCACAGTTGAAGATGAGCAACCCGAAGAGAGGCCTGCTCCCAAGAAGAAGGGTGGCAGGCCGGCTTGGCAGCCGGCTTTCTCTTACGAGCAGACTCTCGACGCCCCCTGCAAGTTCCACAGCGGCGCGAAGCCGTCCAACCACACGACCCGAAAATGCCACTGGCTCACGCGAATCTCCAAGGGCGAAGGGTTGTTGCCGCCTCCGCCTTCCGGCCCGCCGCCTCCAGCCCCCCAGCAGCCGGCGGCTCGGCCGGCAGTCGGAGCCATCCAAGACGAGTTCCCTGAAGAGCACGCCGCCTACGTCGTCTTCACCAGCCAAGCCGATGACAAGCGTAGTCGGCGCCGTCAGCATCAAGAGGTCAACGCAGTCGCCTCTAGCGCTCCCGAGTTCATGCACTAGTCAGAGAAGCCAATCAGCTGGAGCCAGGCCGACCACCCAGAGGTGATGCCGTCTCCTGGCTCCTATGCACTGGTCTTGGATGTCACCCTCGCGACGGAGAGGCGAGCTGCCCGATTCTCCCGCATCCTGATAGATGGCGGAAGCAGTATCAATATACTGTACCGCAATACCATGGAGAAGCTGAACATCAAGGCGAAGCAGCTTATGCCAAGCCGAACCGTGTTCCATGGTATCGTCCCCGGCTTGTCTTGCTCCCCAATCGGCAAGATTAAAATGGATGTTCTCTTCGAAGACAAAGATCATTTTCGCCGAGAAGCGATCTGGTTCGAAGTAGTGGATCTGGAGAGCCCCTACCATGCTTTGCTTGGCTGACCTGCTCTGGCCAAGTTCATGGCTGTGCCCCACTACGCCTACCTGAAGATGAAGATGCCGAGCTCGAAGGGGATCATCACGATAGCCGGCGATTACAAGAAGTCCATCGTGTGTGCCATGGCCAGTAGCCGGCTGGCCGAGTCCCTCGTAGTGGCAGAAGAGAAGAAGATGCTGGAGCGGGTTGTGGCCATGGCCGGCAAGCAGCCGGCCCTGTCCCCCAACCCCAAAGATTGTGATGCGCAGGGCTCCTTCCAGCTTGCCAAAGCGACGAAGAAGATACCTCTGGACCCGGAGAATCCGAAGAGGTTTGCCGTCATTGGGGCAAACTTGGACAGTAAATAGGAAGGCGAGCTCGTGGACTTCCTCCGTGAGAATCAAGACATTTTTGCATGGTCCCCAAAGGACATGCCAGGTGTCCCGAAGGATTTCGCCGAGCACAAATTACATGTCCGAGCCGACGCGAAGCCGGTCAAGCAGCCCCTCCGCCGACTGTCAGAAGAGAAGCGAAGAATCGTAGGAGAAGAGATAGCCCGGCTCCTTGCCGCTCGCTTTATCATGGAAGTGTTTTTTCCAGAGTGGCTTGCCAACCCAGTTCTGGTACTAAAGAAGAATAACAAGTGGCGTATGTGTATAGACTACACCAGCCTGAACAAGGCATGCCCCATCCGTTTGCCTTGCCACGGATTGACCAAGTGATAGACTCCACAGCCGGATGCGAGCTGTTGAGTTTTTTGGATGCCTACTCAGGGTACCATCAGATCAAGTTGGACCCAGCTGACCGCCTGAAGACTGCCTTCATCACACTATTTGGAGCTTTCTGCTACCTGACTATGACATTCGGCTTGAGGAATGCCGGTGCCACTTTTTAGCGTTGCATGCAGAAATGCCTCCTGAAACAACTCGGCAGAAATGCCCACGTCTATGTAGACGACATTGTGGTGAAGACAGAGAAGCGCGGCACCCTGCTGGAAGATCTCAAAGAAACATTCGCCAACTTGCGCCGATTCCAAATCAAGCTCAACCCCGAGAAGTGAGTGTTCAGAGTACCAGCCGGCCAGCTGCTAGGCTTCCTGGTCTCCGAACGCGGCATCGAGTGCAACCCCGTGAAGATCAAGGCCATCGAGAGGATGGAGATTCCCACCAAATTGCGAGATGTGCAGAAGTTCACCGGGTGCTTGGCCTCCTTGAATTGCTTTATCAGCCGACTAGGAGAGAAGGCTCTCCCCCGTACCGACTCATGAAGAAGTCCACTCACTTCGAGTGGAATGACCAAGCCGACCAAGCCTTCCATGAGTTGAAGAAAATGCTGACCACTCCGCCTGTCCTGGCAGCGCCGACTGAAAAGGAGCCCATGCTCCTCTACATCTCCGCGACTAGCCGAGTGGTCAGTACTGTTGTTGTGGTCCAACGCCCGGAAGAAGGCCGAGCCCAGCTAGTCCAGAGGCCGGTGTACTATCTAAGCGAAGTGCTATCCAGCTCAAAACAGAACTACCCGCACTACCAGAAGATGTGCTATGGAGTATACTTCGCTGCCAAGAAACTGAAGCCCTACTTCCAAGAGCATCCCATCACGATCGTGTGCACCGCCCCGCTCGCCGAGATCATAGGCAGCCGGGATGCATCCGGCCGGGTGGCTAAGTGGGCCATTGCATTGGCACCATACACGATCTACCAACCCCGCACCGCCATCAAGTCCCAAGCACTGGCCGACTTCCTCATCGACTGGGCCGAGACCCAGTACCTACCGCCGGCTCCCGAATCTACCCATTGGCGGATGCACTTTGACGGGTCCAAGATGCGCACCGGCTTGGGAGCCGGCATCGTCCTCACCTCTCCCAAAGGCCACAAGCTCAAGTACACGCTGCAGATCCACTTCGCTGCCTCCAACAACGTGGCCGAGTACGAGGCGCTCGTACATGGGCTCCGGCTAGCCAAAGAGCTCGGCATACGCCGGATCCTGTGTTACGGCGACTCAGACTTGGTGGTCCAGCAGTCGTCTAGCGACTGGGACGCCAAGGACGTGAACATGGCGAGCTATCGATTCCTCGTCCAGCAGATCAGCGGATACTTCGAAGGGTGCGAGTTCCTTCATGTGCCAAGGGCCGACAACGACCAAGCAGATGCCCTAGCACGGATCGGCTCCACCCGACAAGCCATACCGACTGGCGTCTCCCTCCAGCGCCTCCTCAAGCCGTCCATCAAGCCGTCTCCAGAGTCGGACTCTATCTTCGTACCGCCTGTGCCAGATGCAGCCGGATCCGACTGGAGGAACCCCGCAGGCGGCACGGGGACTTCGACAACTGGCCCGGGGACTGCCATAGTCGCACCCGGCCCGGGGACTTCAGAACCCGGCCCAGGGACTGCAGCAGTCGGCCCGGGGACTGCAACAACACAAGAAGCGGTGGCCGATTCCAATTCCACGCCACCCAACCCACCCACCCGAGTCATGGTGGCTACACTAACAGAAGAAGAAGTCACAGCTCCATCATGGGCCCAGCCCATCCTCAAGTTCCTAGTCAGCAGAGAGCTGCCGGCTGATGAGATCTCAGCAAGACTAGTGCAACGACGAGCCGGAGCATATGCAATAATCAACAGAGAGCTTGTGAAGCGCAGCGTCACTGGAGTCTTCCAGCGTTGTGTCGAGCCAGAAAAAGGAGTGGAAATCCTCAAAGATATCCACCAAGGCGAATGCGGCCACCACGCAGCCTCAAGATCACTTGTGGCCAAGGCTTTCCGCCATGGTTTCTTTTGGCCGACTGCCTTGGAAGATGCCAAAGAGATAGTCAAGAGCTGCAGAGGATGCCAAGTCTTCAGTTCCAAGCAACACCTGCCAGCTTCTGCACTCAAGACCATTCCCCTCACCTGGCCCTTTGCCGTCTGGGGACTGGACATGGTGGGCCCTTTCAAGACAGCCCGCGGCGGCTTGACACACCTGCTTGTCACCGTGGACAAGTTCACTAAGTGGATCGAAGCGAAGCCGATCAAGAAGCTGAACGGGCCGACTGCCGTGACATTCATCACTGACATCACTACTCGGTACTTTGTGCCGCACAGCATCATCACCGACAACGGCACGAACTTTGCCAAAGGAGCACTGACACGTTTCTGTGCGACGCAGGGTATCCGACTGGACTTAGCGTCCGTTGCCCACCCGCAGTCAAACGGCCAGGTCGAGCGAGCAAATGGACTCATCCTCTCCGGCATCAAGCCCCGACTGGTTGTACCACTGGGGCGATCGGCCGGCTGCTGGCTCGATGAGCTGCCGGCTGTCCTCTGGAGTCTGCGCACTACACCCAACAAGTCAACTGGCTTCACTCTGTTCTTCCTTGTATATGGTGCCGAGGCTGTCATCCCAACCGACATCGAGTTCGACTCGCCTCGGGTCACCATGTACACGGAGGCGGAGGCCAAGGAAGCAAGAGAAGACGGCGTCGACCTACTAGAAGAAGGCCGGCTGTTAGCACTCAGCCGGTCCGCCATCTACCAGCAAGGGCTGCGCCACTACCACAACCGCAAGGTCAATCCAAGATCCTTCCAAGAGGGCGACCTTGTGCTTCGGCTGATCCAGCGAACAGCTGGCCAGCACAAGCTCTCGGCCCCTTGGGAAGGCCCCTTCGTCATCAGCAAGGCACTAGGCAACGACTACTACTACTTGATCGATGCGCAAAAACCAAGAGCACGCAAGAGAGATGACTCTGGCAAGGAGTCGGAGCGACCATGGAACGCGAACCTCCTGAGAAGATTTTACAGTTGAAAGCAGTATGTATCATGCTACCCTTTTGTATTAAGCACGAACCAACAGGCCCCCCGAACAGTACTCGGGGACTGCCTTTATTTATCTATGAATGACGAGTGTCATATCCATGAATGTATTATTACATTCGATTTCTTGTCTGGCACTGGGTTCGACTAGTCGGCCCGGGGACTGGCTGCCTTGAGCTATATTAAAAGTTCTACCTGAAGTCAGACAAGTAGTGTGCCGGCTCCCGAGTCCTCTCTTGTTGAAAGTCGCAGCTCGAAGAACCGACTGTCCGACTGGCAAGAGACAAGGCAGAAAGGATGCCCACACGAAAAACGGCTAAGGACCAACGAACTTATATAGCAAAAAGACGGCCTCCAACCACGCTTGCCGGCTGTCAGAATAGCCGGCTGGCCGGCTTCCTAAACACTTAGCTCTAATCCAACAAAGCTAGAGTACTTGCCCTCCCAATTGGCCAAGCACTTCTCCAGCAACAGATTGCAGAGCAACTGTCTGTCTAGGGACGCGACAACCAAGGGAGGGCGGCAAAGGAAACAACAGAAGGATGAAAAGCAAAGAACAAGGAAAAGCCAAATGCATGCATAAGTTATATATACATATAAAGCCCCCAACAGGCCGGCAATCGACATAGTTCGAATACACCCCTAGTGGGTGGAATTGTGCAGACTTAACAGAATATTGTTCCAAAAGTGACAAGACAGGAAAACAAAAGATAGCAGACTAGACTAAGGCGCGGTGTGGGAGCCAGGCTGGTCAGTGGAGATGGCGTCGCCGGCTGAAGGAGTGGCCGGCTAGCGGGTCTCGGCTTGGTCACCACCAGTGGTAGGCGACGCACCCGCGCATGATGTGGTGCTGGAGGCGCGGTCAGGTTGAGGCTGGTCGGCCGCTCCACCATCCAGCCCGGCGTCTTCACCCTCCTCCTCCTCCTCGCCCTCGTCGCTGGAGTCGATCTCCTCCGCCGAGTCTTCACCGTCTGCCGGGTTCAGCCCGAACCACTCCTCCGGCTGGGCGACACCGTTGTCATCTACCTCAGGGGCGAAGACGCTGGTGTCGGTGTAGTCGGCGATCGCCGAAGCCCGCCGGATGATAGTCGGCCGCGCCGGCTCCAGCTCCGTGTCGGCTTGCTGCCGCCAGGTAGCCAGCTGGTCCAGACTCAGGCCGGGGTACCAGGCCTTGACGAACTCCAGCGCCTGCCTGGCGCTGGACCGAGCCGCCGAGGCCTTCCAGGCTTCGAAGCGACCGACCGCCACCTCCAGCCAGTCGGCAGCTCGACTGGGGGTGCAGGGAACCACTTCGCCGGGCCAGAGGGCGGCCAATACTTGCGCCCCGGCACGCTGAAGCTGGCGGAGCAGTCGGTGAGCCGGCTGGAGACGGGCCTGGATCGCCAAGAGCTGCTCCTCCAGCGAACGGCCAGCGCTTGGTGCAATCTCGAAGCCAGCCTGCCTTCGCGCTTGGCGGCGGGCCTCGATGATCTGGTTGACGGCGGTAGAGTAGCCAGGGAAGTACTCTGTGCAAGAAAGAAAGAGAAAGAAGAGAAAACACCAAGTCAGAAAACGAACCAAAAGCGGCAGACGGCAAGAAAGGACGAAGAAGTAGGCAGCTTACCGTCAACCAGATCTTCGATCTGGCCATAGCCATTGATCAGAGTCTGCCTTGCTTCAGCCCAGCCAGCCGCTTCTGTCTCGTACTCGGCCTGGAGGGCGGCTTCGCGGTCCTGCACCGCCTTTAGAGCCGCCTTGTGGCCCTCCTCCTGGTTGGCCAACCTCTTGGCCAGGCGGTCGCATTCCTGCAGCAAGGCGGCAAGCTCGGCCTCCTTGGCACGAAGGGCAGTCTGAGACTCTCCCAGCTGTGCCCTCAGACCGGCGTTGGCCGCTGCAAGGACGGCAGAAAAAGAAGAAACAATAAGAGGAAATCGTCAAGAAAGATCCGACCCGACTGCTCAGCAGTCGGCCCGAATCTCGGGGACTACACCCAGTGGGTGCGCTGACGCGCCCCCGCGTGAGATAAAGAACAAAGCACTTACCCCGGCTCTCAGTTAGGTTGGCGGTCTTCTGGGTCAGCTCCCGAGCCTGGGAGTTGAAGGCAGCCGCGCGAAGATTGTGGTAGTCCTGCAAGACAGGCAGAAGATCGAAGTAAGAACAAGAATAGCAAAAGCCAAATCCACTAAGAAGTTCCAAGCCGCCTGCTCAGCAGCCGACTCGGAACTCGGAGACTACACCCAGTGGGTGCGTTGATGCGCCCCCACGGAAGAAACCAAGATCAAGAAGAAGCAAGATAAGAAGACTAACCCGGATGGCCGCCCGCGTCGCAAGGAATTCGTCGGTGTACTGCCTCAGCACCGTAGCCTGGGCCTGGAGCCGGGTCCGGACGTCCAGAGCGGCCACGTTCATCACGGCCGTCCCTCCGCCCGGCGTCCACCCCGAGGTGGCGCTGGTCACCTCCACATCCTGGGCCGACGAGCTGGAGCCCGCAGCCGGCTGCGGCTCCGACGCCGCCTTCTGTGGCACTAACGCAGCCTTCCCCGCGCGCCGACTCGGCGGCATCCGGACCGCCAGCTCAGTCCTCGCGGCCGGCTCGCCCCCCGCCGATTGCGCAGGCGGCAGATCCGGCCGGCCGCCTTGAGCCGCCCCAGTCGGCGAGGTCGGCACCGGCGCCCACTCCAGGATGACGACGTCGTCATCCCTCTCCAGCCCCGGCTGGTCACCACCGGCTTCTTCTGGCGGGGGCTCCGGGGCCCCAGGCGCTGCGACGCGCAGTGGGGTGACCAACAAGGCCCCCTCCGCCATCGCCGCAGCCGCAGCCTCCGCTTGGGCCTTGGGTGCGGCGTCGGCGCGCGCCTTCGCCGTCTCCTCCTCCTACGCCGCCTGGGCGGCGGCCGCCTTCCGTGCCTCCGCCTCCCGCGCCTCCCGCTCCTCCCGCACCTCCCGCGCGTTCCGTTCCGTCGCCGCCTGAAGGTCGGCACGGGGGTCCACGCGGCAAGTGGTGCTCCCAGATCCCCTCGGCGACTCCACGACGGAGGCGGCAGCCGCCCGCTCGAGCGACAATGGAGCTCTGGTTGTTTGGAGAAAAAGACAAGGATTCAGGACCCACCAGAGAAAGGAAAAAAGAGTACACGAAGGGGTTTGAACTTACGCCGACACCGCCTGCGCTGTCTTCACCGTCTTGCGGAATCGAGCCGCCTTCGCGGCCGCCTCCTCCCGCCTGGTCGCCGCCGCCCCGCCCATGGGCTTCTTCGTCCGACTGCCGAACAAACCCTGCGCGGCACGACGCTTTTGCCCGCCGCCCCGAGCAGGCGGTGCAGCGGAGGAACCCGCGCCGCGGCCAGACGCCGGCTGACGGCGCGGGACGACTTCGGCCTCGTCGTCGTCCGGCCAGTCGTCGAAGCTGACTCCATGCCCGGAGCCGCCTGCTTCGCCGCCGGCTTGGCCACCACCCGGCTCGGTGTTGTCGTCCATAGCGGCCGCCCCCAAGTCGGGGTCCTCCAGATCATGCTCCATCCGGGCGGGGGCGAATCGGCGCTCCGCATCCGACCAGCCTGCAGGCCAAAGAAGAGGGCTCTGTCAAAAACAAGCCGACTAGTCAGACTCGGCCAAAAGGAACTCGGCAACAAAACTAAGAGAAGAAGAAGAGACAAGGAGAACATACCGTAGGCGGCGGATTGGCTCGGCAATATGGCTCCTTGCCGAACTGCCACTCTTCGGAGAGTTTGCAGTTCGCAAGGTAGTTCACCATATAGGTCACCTCGTCGTGCGGCATGTCCTTGGTACACATCCGGCTCGGATCGAGCTGGCCACTCATCTGACAGATCAGATGAGGGCGGCTCTGGAGCGGGAGTACCCGGTGCGTGACGAAGGCGGCCAGCAGGTCGGACCCCGACAAGCCCTCCGACTGGGTCATCGCTCGCACTCGGGCGACGGCTGCGGTTCCAGCCGGCGTCAGCGTCACGGCCCGGTAGGACCACTGTGGCCGCCTGCCCGCCGGTGGGCCGGCTACGTAAGCCGGCAGATTGACGTAGTCGCCCTGCGGGGCGACGTTCTTCACGTAGAAGTATGACTTTTGCCATAGCTTCACCGACTGGATCAACGTGATGATGGGGAAGGGGTTGTCGGCAGCCACCCTCCGCATTGCGATGAAGGCGCCAGTCTGAGCCGGCACGCCCTGCATGCGCGTGCCCAGCTTGGACTGGAAGAACTCCCCCCAGAGCTCGAGGGTAGGGAGGACGCCGAGGTAGCCTTCGCACAAGGTGACGAAGGCAGACAGCAGCACCACCGTGTTCGGGGTGAGGTGGTGCGGCTGGAGTTGGTAGAACTCGAGCCAAGAGCGGAAGAAAGCGCTCACGGGCAGGCCGATGCCGCGCAAGAAATGCAAGCGGAAAACTACCCGCTCGCCTTCCCGCGGCGCCGGCATAATCTCCTTCGCCGGCGCGAGGCGGACCTCCACCTTGTCCGCGCCGGGCAGCCGCCGCGTCTTTGCGGAGGAATTCGACGTGATCCTCGTGGACGTTGGAGCCGTCCCAATCCCCGCCGTACTGCTCCGTGGCGGGAGGCATGGCGAAAACAAACGCGGCGGCGGAGGAACAAGTGGTGGAAGAGCGCGGCGGCGAGGCGCTGTTGCAAGAAACGGCAGGAGGAAGAAGATTGTGGAAAGAGGAGGAGCATGCGAGAGCCTACCGCTCTCCCTCTCCCCCTACTTATAGCTTCGCGAGGCGAAGCCGGGGAGGCCGGACGTGGGGTGAGACGTGGGATTAACTGCCCCCACTCCCCCCACGCCTCGCGATTATTACGCCCTAAAGGCGTGCCGAAACCGCCGCAGGGAGACGTGCGGGCGGTTTCGGGCTACAGAGAATCCACGCCTGGGCCCGGGCGTGGGCGTGGCGGGCCCCCGCCCTGCGGCGACGTCCCGTCGCGCGCGTGGGCTGGCAGGCTTTTTAGCCAAGAGAGGCCACGTGGTTCGCAGGCGGCAAGTGGCCGGCCCGCGGCCCGGTGCACGCGCTGGCGAGCTCCCGCCCTCCGACTCCAAAATTTTTGGTCAAGACGGCGCGCCCGACCCAAGCCGGCTCCTAGCTGCCGGCTGGTCAAGATAGGAAGCTGATCGAGCTTCTCGACTCCTACCCAACCTCGAAGCCCCATCAGCTTCGGGGACTACTGTCGGAGTAAATAGCCACGGGTATCCTAACCGACTGCCCCTGGCTATTCCAAAAATTATCAGGCCATTTGGGCCTTCAAGCATTGGGCTGCCTTCCCCGGCCGGCTACCTTTGAAGCCGACTCTCAGAAGACGACCCAGCCTCAGCAACCTCCCCCCAAGATAACCGCGGGATGGCCGACTCCGGGAAGCCGGCCATAGAGGATGCCGACTCCCCAGAGCCGGCCATGAAGAACGCCGACTCCCCAGAGCCGGCCACGAAGAGCGCCCACTCCAAGAAGCCGGCCAAGGCCGCACCCACCAAAACTACACCCACATAACGGTGACAAGACGGGGTGTGGCCACAGTGCGGCCCACTACCCCCGAAGCCCGAGGCAGGCATGGCCATAGGACATCGTACGGGACAGCCGTCTCCCGTCCGGCTCGGCACTGTAGCCATGCTGGCCTCAACGTCACCCACGACAGACGCCAGTACGGCCTGCGGGCGGCGGGCCCCTTAAGCCAGAGAGAGGCGCGAAGGCGGCCCGGCCTCCCCCAGTCGGCCAAGGGTGTAGCCGGTCCCCGGAAGCCGGCTACCCCCTCCCTCGAAGCATGTGCCACATTAAGGAGACAAGACGAAGTAAGGCTACAGTGAGAGCCCTCGAGGCGGCACACTGTAGCCACGCTTACCTCGACAAAGCCCTCGTCATCAGGGACGAGGCTACAGTAATCAGCCGCCGACAAGACCCTAGGCAGTGGGGCCTGCCTGTCGACCAAGAGGCCGGCAGCCGGCGGGACCCACCAGTCGGCGGGCCCCAACGGCCGGCGGAGAAGCCGGCGAGCGCAGACACTGACGACTAGGACCAGCGCCCAGTCGGATTACAATTGTACCCACGGGGGTTAGGCCTATATAAACCCTCGGGGGCACCCATGCAAAGGGTTGGCTTCTTAGAGTTACACACACACCATAGAGAGAGGGAAGCAAGAGCTAGCCTTGTTCTTCTTCTCCCTTGAACCCAACAGCTCTAGGAGCATTTGTAGCTACTCTTTCTGATCTAGTGATCATGCGGAGACCCCGCAGAGCAGGACTAGGGGTGTTATCTCCTCGGAGAGCCCCGAACCTGGGTAAGATTCGCCGGCGTGCATGTCTTCGCCTCATCCCGTTTCCAGGCACCGGCGACGTCTTACTGGCACCCACCATGATAAGCCACCCGTTGGCATATGTCGCACCTACCACCCGACACCGCCAAACTTTTTGTGGATTTTTTATGGACCAGAAGACCACCAATGGGCCAGAGCAGCATCTGGGGGGTGCCCCGAGGGGGGCACAACCCACCAGGGTGCGCCTGGGGGACCAGGCACGCCCAGGTGGGTTGTGCCCACCTCGGTGGCCTCCCGCACCCCCTCGTTACCCCATAAATTCCCAAAAATTCCCGAAACCCTCGGGGTTAACCTAGATCATAAGCTCCACCGCCGCGAGGCTCTGTACCACCGAAAACCAATCTAGAACCCGTTATGGCACCCTGCCGGAGGGGGGATCCTCTCCGGTGGCCATCTTCATCATCCCGGCGGCCACCACGATGAGGAGGGAATAGTCCACCCTCAGGGCTGAGGGTTTGTACCAGTAGCTATGTGTTTAATATCTCTTTCTCTCTCGTGTTCTTGAGATGTCACGATCTTGATGTATCGCGGGCTTTGTTAATATAGTCGGATCATATGGTGTTTTCCCCTCTCTATCTTGTTGTGATGAATTGAGTTTTTCCCTTTGAGATTTCGTTGTTATTGGATTGAATACTTTTACGGATTTGAGAACACTTGATATATGTCTTACAATTGAATACTCATGGTGACAATGGGGTATCTTATTGATTCACTTGATATATGTTTTGGCACTCAACTCGCAGATTCCCGAGGTGACGTTGGGGTAATCTATGCATAGGGGTTGATGCACGTTCTTGTCTTTTGTTTCTCCCGTAGAAATCTTGGGGCACTCTTTCAAGTTCTTTGTGTTGGATTGAGTATTATGAATATTTGCTTTGGTGTTATTTTAGTACGAACTCTAGGATAGATCGAACGGAAAGAATAGCTTTGTGTTATTTTAGTACGAACTCTTGAATAGATCGAACGGAAAGAATAGCTTTGAGGTGGTTTTGTACCCTACAAACAATTTATTCTTATGTTCTCCGCTAGATAGGAACTTTGGAGTTATTCTTCATCGCACTTTGAGGGATGGTTATATATGATCCAATTATGTTAGCATAGTTGAGAGGTTGCACTAGTGAAAGTACGGACCCTAGGCCTCATTTTCAAGCATTGCAATACAGTTTTCGTGCCCGTTTACTATTTCCTACCTTGTTGTTTTCAATTATTTAGATTATAAAAATATATTTCTACCATCAATATTACACTTTTATCACCATCTCTTCGCCGATCTAGTGCACCTATACAATTTTCTATCGTATTCGGTGCGTTGGGGACACAAGATATTTCTTGTACTTGGTTGCAGGGTCGTTTGAGAGAGACCCTCTTCATCCTACACCTCTCAAGGATTGATAAACCTTAGGTCATCCACTTGAGGAAAAATTGCTACTGTCCTACAAAACTCTGCGCTTGGAGGCCCAACACGTGTCTACAAGAATAAAGTTGCATAGTAGACATCAATTCTGGCGCCGTTACCGGGGAGGTGAGTGCATCAAGGTATATCTTTAGATCTTGCAATTGAATCTTTTAGTTTCTTGTTTTATCACTAGTTTGGTTTGTAAAAGAAAACTACAAAAAATGGAATTAAGGTTGCATCATATTATTCATCTTTATAATGTATTTCATGAAAATACCTCTGTTTAGATGTGTTTTTGTGGTTTAAATTAGTGTTTGTGCCAAGCAAAGCCTTTGGGATGATTTGGGTGATAGTTGCTTTGATCTTGTTGGAAAACATAAACTTCTGAGTAAAATAATTTTTAAAAATCACTGAAGTGACGAAAAATTCTGAATGTTTTACAGAAGATTGATTTACAAATTGTCCATGTTGTCCTAATTTTTCAGAATTTTTGGATTTACAAAAGTATTCAAAATATTTAGATTGCTTCAGACTGTTCTGTTTTTTGATAGATTCTGTTTTCGTTGTGCTATGTGCTTGTTTTGATGATTCTATGGTTTCCTTTGAAGAGTTTTTGCCATGGAAAGGTTAAAATACAGTAGATATAATACAATAACAAAATTTGAATGGGTTTTCAATAGTACTTAAAGTAGTGATTTGCTTTCTTATACTAATGGATCCCACGAAGTTTTGTTGAGTTTTGTGTGATTGAAGTTTTTAAGTTTTGGGTGAGATCGCGATGGATGAAGGAATAAGGATTAGCAAAAGTCTAATCTTGGGAATGCCCGAGGCACCCCAAGATAATATTCAAGAAGTATCAAGCAACTAACAACCATTAGTATTTTACTTGGAACTGTATTTTTATTTGTCACATATTATGAGTTTTGCTTGGAGCGTCTTGTATGATATGAGTCTTTGTTTTTTTTTCTTTTTAATTTTTAATAAGCATCCTTGCTGTACACACCTATTTTGGAGAGCCAAATTATGCTATGCTTGCTCCTATGCTTCACTTAAATTTTTAGAGCCTTGGAATTGCTCTAGTGCTTCACTTATATCTTTTTGAGAACGGTGTGCTTTGTTATCTTTGAAGAAATTCTCTCATGCTTCACTTAGATTAGTTTGAGAGAAAGAAATATGATGCTCATGTTCTTCACTTATATTTGTTTGAGCTTATTAAAAGCAACATATGGAACTAGTTCCAAAGTGATAGATATCCAAGGAGGATATAATAAAGACTTTCATGAAGATCATTGGCCAACATAAACTTGATTCTTTGTAATAGTTTTGAGATATGATGATAGTGATGTGTGAATCATGTTGATGAGTAATTATGCTTTAGTAAGAATATTGCTGTTAAGGTTTGTGATTCCCTATGCAAGCACGAAAGTCAATAGTTATGCAATGAAATTACATCCTACTTGTGGTGCATTATTCGGTGTTAGTTATGCTTAATGCTCGCTTATGAGATTTTTTGTTTTTTGGTTGGATGCTTCTCAATCTTTTGCTAGCCTTCATTTGCACTAAGTATGATCACTACTTGTGCATCCAAAATCCTTTAAACCATTTTTTGCCACATGAGTCCACTATACCTACCTATATGCGGTATTCTTTTGCCATTCTAAGCAAATTTGTATGTGCCATCTCTAATTTTCAAAATAAATTTCTCTTTTGTGTGCTCGTACCGCTCATGAAATGGTAGGGGTAGCTGATATATTTCCGTGCTAGATGTGTTATTCACAAGATGAGTGTTTATTCACTTGCCATTACACGAGAGTACGACAAAGGTATTAGGGATGCCCAGTCCCGAAATGAAAAAATGAATTTACTTTATGTTGTCAAATAAAAATTCCTTGGAAAGTGTTGGTATGGACGGCACCCGTGGATTCGGTTAGCCATGGAAAGTGAAAGTATGGTGGAAAAAGGAATAAACTTTATTTTCTATTTGGGAACCGCCTATGATATATCTAGCATGGAAAGTATTGGGAACTACACGATCGTTTTCGTTGACAGGAAAAGCATACCACCCAAAATGTTTTATCTCTATCTTTTTCGCTTTGAGCTCTGGCACCTCTACAAATCCCTACTTCCCTCCGCGAAGGGCCTTTCAATTTACTTTATGCAATTTTTATTTTTACTTGAGTCTCCATTTTCTCTTATAAAGCACCAGCTAAGGGGCACTATGATCGTACTTGAGCATTGGGTGTAGCTAATATGCGAGTGTGTTTCATGAATGGATCAATGATTGAGCATAATGGGATAGGGATAACTTGCTTTAGTGTTGATATTTTGAAGGACATGGTTGTTTGTTGATGTGCTTGAGTATTAAGGTCCTCATGTCAAAACTAGACTATTGCTTTGAACCATATAAAAGTCCAATTCTCCCTGCTATAAAGGAAATCATATGTGATGAACATGTTAGGCAGCATTCCACATCAAAAATTAAGCATCATCCAACTCAATCATATGTGATGAATATGTTTTCCGGAAAGCCATTTTGTCCCTACAACAAAGAAATAAATTTTATTTAACTATCATGGTAGTTGTTAAACATTGAGAAGGTTCACCCAACTCAATCCCAATTAAGCATCATCATTTAACCCAATCAAATTATATTAAGAGTGATGAGATCCACATGCTAATCCAAGAACTAGATACTCAAGATGTCCATAACCGGGGACACGGCTAACCATGATTACTTTGTACACTCTGCAGAGGTTTGTGCACTTTTCCCCACAAGACTCGATCTCCTCCGTTGGATTTCTCGCACTGCATAATGTTTGAGAAACGGATGACCGAGACACAGTCTTTCCGAAGAGGTCCCCTTAACCGATAGATAGGCATGTACACCTACCATCCCCTACATCTGCTAGCCCATCATGGAAAGGTTTCCCACAACATACTTAACTATGCCAGAGCCCATATGGCATGTGGCTGAACACGGAAGTTTCTAGCATGAATAATCTTATGATCCCTTTGAGCCTAGGTGGCAGTCCATAGGAGAATCACACGGTACCCCGGGATTTCCAAAAATACAGGCAACACTGGGTTCCCGAGGTGCCTCAATCCACCCAGATGTGTATTAAAGTTGCCACCTTAAGTTAACCATTAATTAGCAATACTCACATCTGTCATGAATACACTCACCCAAACCACGTCTACGAGCATAGCATAGCAATATAAGCAACGTAGAAGTAACTCCCAAAGGTTTGATAATAAACAGTTGAATGGGTACTACCTCATCTACTTCCCAAACCCACAATTTAATCAGACCCTAACCATGCAATTGTTTGAGGATTGATCTAATGCAATAAAACTGGGTAGTAAAGAGGTATGATCAAAGTGTTACCTGCCTTGCTGATGATCCGTGAAACCTAGAGACTCGTAGTAGCACACTTCACACTCCGGGAACTCTATCGCAAACAAACAGGCATACAATAAGCAATCAAGCAAAGATGCACGGGTCAAACTCAACTAAGAAGATCTAATCAGAAAGTTCAACTTAAGAACTCCGGTTTGCAAAAAGAATCAAATCAAACGAAGCAACAAAACTCAAACTCCGAAAGAAACAAACTTCATTTACTAATCTGGACTAAAGTCAAATTTTACAGTAGCAAAAACTTGTTTAAGTTGATTAAACAGAAAGAGGGCTTCGAAATGAAACTCTAGGCGCTTGAATCGCCTGATTCCGATAAATGAGCGAAAAGTTAAACTAAAACGAAAATCGGATCAGAAATCGCGATCGAAAATAATCGCGAAAATTCCGAGAAAAAGAAAAACTGACGAACAGGCAAACGGACGAACGTTCGCTGCCTGCGGTTAACAAGTGAAAATCGTTCGTTAAAACAAATGTACGGACGAACGTCCGCTAAATAACTAAACCAACAGAAAAACCGATCTAACAAAAATAAACCGAAAAAATGAAAAAACCGGGGTTTAACCGAAGAAAACCGACCGGTCAAACGGCGGTCAACGGCGACGAAAAATCCGGCGGGCGACGGCGCTAGCGGCAGCGGCTAGGGTTTGGGCGGCGGGGCGCGGGCTTGTGGGCTGCGGGGCTGCGGCCTCGGCGGCTTATAAAGCCACCCTGGGCGGAGTCCCGGTCTGGTACAGCCGAGAGTCGGTTTCCTCTTTTTTTTAATATTCTGACGTGTAGAAAAAGAAAAAAATAAATACTAAACGGACTCCAAAAATCCCGAAATAAATTTTCCCGTCATCTAAAAATAAACTGGACCAGGTGAACATTTATTTGGGCCTCTAATGGAATTTTGAAAAACGCATATTTTTCCTAATTCAAATAAAAATAGCGATAAAACTCCGAATAAAACTCTTATTTGATCTTAATATTAAATCAACAATATTTCTTTGTTTTGAGGAAGTCATTTTATCCTCTCTCTTTTATTTTTATAAAATAAATATTCAAAGAGAAAATAACTAAAATCAAACGATCCTCTTTTCAAAATTTGAGAAAACTCAAATATGAAAATAATGAAATCCCCAACTCTCCCCGTGGGTCCTTGAGTTGCGTAGAATTTCTAGGATCAAACCAAAATGCAATAAAATATGGTATGCAATGATGATCTAATGTATAACATTCCAAATTGAAAATTTGGGATGTTACAAACCTACCCCCTTTAAGATGAATCTCGCCCTCGAGATTCGGGTTGGCTAGAAAATAGGTGAGGGTGATCCTTCCGTAGGTCTTCCTCTCATTCCAGGTGGCTTCATGTAACGCCCCGAGACCGACGCTTCAAAAGACTTCCTTATTTTCGTGATCACCGCGTGTTTCTTTTGGTGCTTGCTCTTTTATTTTTGCATTGCATCATGTCATCATGCCATCATGTCATTAATTTTTAAAACTCAACCAAGTAAATTGCATGGATCTTCGATCCATTTAAATCGAGGGATATTCACAATGGTGATTTCTCTTTATAACATACCCTCCCAATATAAGGGAGCTATAACAAAATATTCCATTTATTTGGAGGCCCTCGAAACAAACTTGCATTTGAAACCTCTCTCGTCAGCCCGCGATCCCCTCCCGCGCGTCCGAAAGTTGTCCCGTACCCGACCCGGTTTGTTGTGACCGTTGGGTCCGGATCATCCCCCAACATCTACAAAATATCTCCGTTTTCTTATTTGGACTCCCTACCTATTATTTTCTCGATCGTCCGATTTTAATCGAAGGGTCCGATTCCCCCTAAGCAAAACCCTCTTGCTATTTAAACCGTCCAACCCTAGCCCTAGCCTATCCAATCTCCACAAAATCCCCATCCCGCCGCCACTCTCTCCCTTGGTTTCAGCGCCGAGCCAACCACCATCCATCTCCGACCTCCTCCCGTGTTTTCCGGCCACGAGCAGGAGCCCCTGCCTCGCACCTCCTGCGGGCCTCCTCACCTGCAAGCAGCAGCAGCGCCCGAGCGCTCCTCTCCCTCGTCCCACTCGTCTCCAACTCCGGTCACGGCTCCTCCCCGCTCGCTGCTTCTCCTTCGCTTCCTCTGCTCCCTTTCCCTCTGGTTCCCTCTCTCACCTGCTCTCTGCCTTCTCCAAAAAACCTGCAGGAGCATCCATGGTCGTCCCCCGTCGTCGCTGCCTTCCCTTCGTCTCCCCGTGCAGACCACCCAAGGCCGCCCCATGGAGCTCGCCTCCACCAACAGCAGAAAACTCCTGAGCTTCCTCTCATGGACCCAGCCCTGAGCTCCTCCTGCGCCTGCACCTGCAGAGCCGCCGGACCAGCAGGACCACGCCGTCGCCTTGGCCTTTATCGCCGCGACGCCCAGCTCGCCTCCGCCTGTTCCTGGACGGACCCGTCCTCCGGCCTTGCCTTCTGCCGCTGAAGACCCGCGCTGGGGTCTGCTTCGCTGCGCCGCCCCGCAGGCCCTCTGCTCTCCTGTGCCTCGTCCCCGACGCCGGCAAGTCCAGCCGCCGAGCTCAAGCTGCCTCGCCGGGTCCGAGGCGGATCCATCCGCGCCCCGCCGGACCTCCTTCCTCCGCATCCGGCCACGCCGGCGGCAAGCCCAGCCTCCGCGCCAAGCCCTCCCGCTGCCGCCTCGCTCACGCCCTGCTCGTCGGCGCCGAGTCCCTGCCGCCGCTGCTCTGCTTCCCTGTCGAGCAGAGGACGACCCTGCCTCGAGCGCACGCCTGTGACCAAGCGCACCCCGCATCGCTCCCGTTGACCAGCGTCTGGGCCACTTCCAGCCCAGCAAGGTCCAGCGCCACCTCGGCCTTCCCTCCAGCCGGCCGGCATGTGCCCCTCTTGGGCCTCCTCCATCGACCGTGCCACGAGCCCATGTGAGCAGTCCCCCTCTCCTGTGCATTGTTGGCCCAGATAGTTTCAGCCCGTGGATGTGTTTTTTTTCCTGGACGAATTTGCTAAATATCCTGTGCATGCATATTTACATATGAATGCCATCATATTAAAGTGTTAATAAGTATTTATCCATGCATCCAAATTAAACATGTCATATATGTAAAATGTTCAGATGACATGTTTAAGATGTTTAAGTTGTTGTTTACATTTATTTTACTTAAATAACATGTAAAATGATTTAATTCATAACTAATTAACCGTAGCTCGGATTTTAATAAACTTTATATGTAAATGGGGTAGAAAAATGCATAGATTAACTTGGTGCACTTCATTTTGCTGTTCAACAATATTAAAATTGTGTTTAGGGCAGAACAGTACCAAATCTATAATATGCATATGAGGATTTTCCGGAATTGTTGTTGTTTGTTTCCGGCCTCATTTAACTTGCTTAAATAGTTAGTTTTCATATGCCTCACCTCTTGCCATGTTAATCAACATTTAATATTGTTGGGTACATAAACGAGAGAGAACTAAATAATTGTTGTGGTGTTTCGTCAATATGCAACTCGTTGCATATTGAGCTCCACTTAATTTGTAGTATTGTTTGTTGCACTTTGCCATGCCATGCCTCATTTAAACCGGACATGCATCATACTTGTTTGTGCATCATGCCATGTGTATGTGGTGGTTGTTTACTATGTTGTTTGTTTCTTTCCGGGTTGCTTCTCTCGTTACCTTCGGTTTCGTTCCGGAGTTGTGAGGATTTCAGGCAAGATGACCACCCCTCGAAATCACTTCTGTCTTTGCTTTGCTAGTTGCTCGTTCTTTTGCCATGCTGCGCTACCTACCACTTGCTATATCATGCCTCTCATACTGCCATGTCAGCCCCTAACCTTTTCACCCTTCCTAGCAAACCGTTGTTTGGCTATGTTACCGCTTTGCTCAGCCCCTTCTTATAGCGTTGCTAGTTGCAGGTGAAGATGAAGATTGCTCCATGTTGGATTATGTTTATGTCGGGATATCACAATATCTCTTATTTAATTAATGCATCTATATACTTGGTAAAGGGTGGAAGGCTCGGCCTTATGCCTGGTGTTTTGTTCCACTCTTGCCGCCCTAGTTTCCGTCATACCGGTGTTACATTCCTTGATTTTGCGTTCCTTACGTGGTTGGGTGATTTATGGGACCCCCTTGACAGTTCGCTTTGAATAAAACTCCTCCAGCAAGGCCCAACCTTGGTTTTACCATATGCTACCACCTATCCCCTTTTCCCTTGGGTTCTGCAGACTCAAGGGTCATCTTATTTTAACCCCCCCGGGCCAGTGCTCCTTCGAGTGTTGGTCCGAACTGAGTAGACTGCGGGGCCCCCTCGTGGAAACTCGAGGTCTGGTTTTACTCGTAGGATGTCTCATCCGGTGTTGCCCTGAGAACGAGATATGTGCAGCTCCTATCGGGATTTGTCGCCACATCGGGCAACTTTGCTGGTCTTGTTTTACCATTGTCGAAATGTCTTGTAACCGGGATTCCGAGACTGATCGGGTCTTCCGGGAGAAGGTTTATCCTTCGTTGACCGTGAGAGCTTATGATGGGCTAAGTTGGGACACCCCTGCAGGGTTTAAACTTTCGAGAGCCGTGCCCGCGGTTATGTGGCAGATGGGAATTTGTTAATATCCGGTTGTAGAGAACTTGACACTTGACCTTAATTAAAATGCATCAACCGCGTGTGTAGCCGTGATGGTCTCTTCTCGGCGGAGTCCGGGAAGTGAACACGGTTTCTGGGTTATGTTTGACGTGAGTAGGAGTTCAGGATCACTTCTTGATCATGGCTAGCTTCACGACCGTTCTGTTGCTTCTCTTCTCGCTCTTTTTTTGCGTATGATTAGCCATCATATATGCTTAGTCGCTGCTGCAACCTCCCACCTTACCCTCTCCTACCCTTAAGCTTAAATAGTCTTGATCTCGCGGGTGTGAGATTGCTGAGTCCTCGTGACTCACAGATACTTCCAAAACAGTTGCAGGTGCCAGGGATACCAGTGCAGGTGACGCAACTGAGCTCAAGTGGGAGCTCGATGAAGATCTTGTCCGTTGTGTTGTTTCTTTTCATATTGATCAGTAGTGGTGCCCAGTTGGGACGATCAGGGATCTAGCAGTTGGGTTGTCTTCTTTTCTTTTGGTTCCGTAGTCGGACCTATGTGTGTACTTTGTATGATGTATGTTTTATTTATGTATTGTGTGAAGTGGCGATTGTAAGCCAACTCTTTATCCCATTCTTGTTCATTACATGGGATTGTGTGAAGATGACCCTTCTTGCGACAAACCACAATGCGGTTATGCCTCTAAGTCGTGCCTTGACACGTGGGAGATATAGCCGCATCGTGGGCGTTACAAGTTGGTAATCAGAGCCATCCCCGACTTAGGAGCCCCTGCTTGATCGAATCGCTGGCGTTGTTGAGTCTAGAACAAAATGTTTTGAGTCTTAGGATTATATATATCGGAGAGTAGGATTCTTTTTACTCCTCAGTCCCTTCGTCGCTCTGGTGAGGCATCCTGACGTAGAAGTTTTGACTATTCTCTCCCCAAATTTCACTAAAAAAAATTTTAGGATCACGCGGGTATCTTGGAATCGTTCCGATGGGTTTGTGACGAGAACATTGTTCTTGGTGCCTCCTGACATTTACGGGTTGTGGCAGTGTCCCGGGGAGTTGAGCTCCGAGGTGTTGTCATCACAATTTTATCGTTGTAGTTCTGGAATACCTGAGTTTCGCCGACATCGAAATCTCTTTTATGCAGTTGTTGGTGAGATCACCTCGACGCCACCCAGTACTGGGGCGGGAGTTCGGGAGTATTGCCATAACTCGTATAACGGATGCTTTTCGAAGGTTGAGGTAAACGATTTCCGGAATTTTCTTGGTTATGTGTTGACGGATGGATACAGCTGGATCTAGGTATTGTTAGTTTGGGTGATATATTTTTTGTGTCCCCTGTATCCCCAACACCTGATTGCATAACCAGAAAGTTTCGGGAGTTTATAAGTGGGAATTCAAGTAGCTCTTAGGATATCTTTCCGACAGATGCATGATATGAGATTGGGGTTCGACGTCTAGTGGTCCGCCTGTACACGGTTGGTTTTACAGTGGTCTCGTAGTGTCTTAAAGAGTCCTTGGCTATGCCGACTCGGGGACGCTTCATATGTCATGTGCACTGCCTTGTACATGATGGTGCTGTACGATCGAGCCCGTGTGGGCCCCACCACGAAAACTTTGGACGGAATCTCTATCATATGTTTGTTCCGGCTTATTCCGCAAGCCAAATCCTTTGTTTTGTTTTAAGTTGTGGTATTCGAGTTGCTTCAATGTCAAATGTTGATTCCATACCTTATCCTAAGCGGTGTTCTCATATTTCTATGTGAATATTAATCCTTCTTGATCATCGAGATTGCCATCTTAATTCTATTTCCAACCGGTGTGTTTTCTCTTCAAGTGGATCCAATCTTTTCAACATCCGCAAGATCAACTCTAAGTTTTCTCAACGGTGTTTGTTTCATCCGTCCCAAGGTGCCTTTGTTTTTCCCGCCCTCCCACCCTCTTTCTTCAAGGAATCATATTTCTTAATCAAGTATCATTTTATTGATGTGAAGTCTCTCCATTCTTTTCCGTCAACGTTCTTATCCGGTGATTTTCCATGAAGATGCTCACGAAACTTCAAGTTTTTTATTCTTCGTTCTTTTTCTTCTCCGGTGGACTCAAGTCAAGCTTTCAGTGTTGATTGTATTCTTTTCCTCGTTTCAAATGCTTTCTCATGTCGGTGCATCTCTTAATCATCCACCTCTTGCTATTCATGTTATATGGAGTGCTGAAGATATCTCTGAAGATTCGCATTTCCATTTCAATTTCGTTCAAGCTATTTTGAGGTTGTTATCTCATTCAAGCCATTTAATTCAACCGGTGCAATCTCCTTTTCAAGTATTCATTTCAACGGTGTATCTTTTGAGTGGGCCCTAACCCACAGGTCTTTTTCCAGGATCTTACCTGACTCTTCTAATTCTTTCCGGAGTTATTCTCAAATTCTTTACAAAGTTGACGTAAGAACGAATTATCATCAGTCAAATGTCTTTCTCCATGATCTTTTAAATTCTTTTCCTCGTTGGTTCAACCTTTCCAATTTTTCATCCGGAGTGCCAAAACAATTCATGGTGGTGTTTCTCATCATCATTCTCCACATTTGAAGACCGAAGAAATTTTTTTCCTAAATCTTGGTCCGCTCTCTTAAAGATTCATAGTTCTAGCTTATGCCATCCTCTCATAATTGTTTTCGATTGTGAGAATTCTTTCTTACCCATCCGGAGCATTTCATGAGTTGTTTCCATTTCTTGATCATTCAAAGCCCATCATCTCAGAATTATTCATTCAAGCTTTCAGCTCTCGTTCTCCAAATCATAACGGTGCATCACTCAAATATCCTCTAATCAGTTCATGATCTCTTCGTTCTCGTGTATCTAAATTCTGTCAAGTATCTTCATTCTTTTTCTAATTCTTTCCGTTGAATCGTGCCTTTGCTACTTTCATTTTCAATTCTCGCGGTGGTTCGTTCAAGATTTCTCTTCCCTCGTTTTCATATCAATTTATTCGTTGTTTCTATCCTACCGGTGGTTCGATGAAGGCCTTCCCAAGCTTGCGCAATATCTATCTTAATCCTTTCTACGAGAATAAGTAGTATGCAAGATCTATTGCTTGTCATCAATTTAAATTGGTGAAGGATAAGCATAATGTAATTCTTATTATTGTTTCATCCAAGTGATTAATTCCTTATTCCGGAGGTTCATCAAAATTCTTGATTTCAATTGCTCATCTTTCTTTCCGGAATTCCAAGTTTTTCTCGGTTATATCATTTCAAAGCTTCATCCAATCATTGCAAGGTTTCTCCCGGAGTTCTTTTCAAGTTTCCATTTCGTTTGATCATTCTTTTATTGCCGGAGTTCTTCATGGAGGCTCTACATGGTGGCTCGTCAAGGATTCTTTTCATTTGTCAATTGTTCTTCAAGATTTCTCTTGAAGTTATGATCCGCCAAGCTATACTCTAAAATAAACATGGTGCTCAACACATGTGTTGTTTTGAGGAGTTCAAACATTCTTCATCTTGCATTCCGAAGTGCAATTCTTTCTACCTTATCTTTTGAGGTGGTGTTATGTCATTCTTGACAATTTCCCTTCATGCTTCATGATTCACATGTTGTCAAGAATGAGGTTTTTAAATCCATCAATCTCTTCATTGGAGTTATCTTGGGTTATATTTCACCTAAAGCTTTCCCTAAGGTTTGTTGCTATTTATGGTGCTTATAAATGACCCAAGTTCTTCATTTGTCCTCCAGGTGAAATAAGTTTCTCGTCTCCTTGTTGACATAAATCCAATCTGTGGTTTTTCGTTAGTGGCAAAAAAATTCACCTCAAGTTTGAGAAGTTTTCCATAAGCCCACTACAAGCTTATTCTTTTCGTTGTTTGTTTTCAAACAACTCCGTTCTAACCTTCTTAGAAGGATGCTTCCCAAATTCAATTGTGGTGGAAGTTATCATTTTCTTCTCCATTCTTTATTCCAATGATATATCTTCTATTTTTCTTTCGGAGGCATTGTGATGTTGCTCTCTTCACTCATCTTCTCGGTTTGTGAGGACCGTGTTCTTTTCGTGCCTATCCATTTCCAACCGGAGTGTCGTGCCCTCTTTTCAAGTTCTTCCCATTCTGGCAAGTTTTGCCTCCCTTCTCAACCGGAGTGCTGTCTGAAATCTTCTTACCCCTTGTGCCATTCTTTCATTAGTTCCGGAGAAAATGTGTTGTTAATTTCATCGAGTATCCTCTCATCTTGTCAAGATCATGTTCAATTCCTTCCATTTACAGTCGGAGTGCTGCCCAAATTATATCATTCTTATTCTTTCCCTATCTTGTTTTAACCGGAGTGGTTCAAATATCTCTCGTGTCACTTAACCTCAAGGTTCTTGTAATGTTCCTTGTTCCTCTTGCTGAATGGAGTGTTTTAAATTTTGTTCACCTCCGTCGTGTCATTTCTTCAAGCTTTGCAACCTCTCAAGGTTCAATGGTTTCACTCATTTGTCAAAGAAGCAATTTGTTTTACCTCTTCCCCTTCAGTTTCTCTCCGGTGCCATCCTAGATCTCGGGACGAGATCCTCTCGTAGTGGTGGAGTGTTGTAACGCCCCGAGACCGACGCTTCAGAAGACTTCCTTATTTTCGTGATCACCGCGTGTTTCTTTTGGTGCTTGCTCTTTTATTTTTGCATTGCATCATGTCATCATGCCATCATGTCATTAATTTTTAAAACTCAACCAAGTAAATTGCATGGATCTTCGATCCATTTAAATCGAGGGATATTCACAATGGTGATTTCTCTTTATAACATACCCTCCCAATATAAGGGACCTATAACCAAATATTCCATTTATTTGGAGGCCCTCGAAACAAACTTGCATTTGAAACCTCTCTCGTCAGCCCGCGATCCCCTCCCGCGCGTCCGAAAGTTGTCCCGTACCCGACCCGGTTTGTTGTGACCGTTGGGTCCGGATCATCCCCCAACATCTACAAAATATCTCCGTTTTCTTATTTGGACTCCCTACCTATTATTTTCTCGATCGTCCGATTTTAATCGAAGGGTCCGATTCCCCCCAAGCAAAACCCTCTTGCTATTTAAACCGTCCAACCCTAGCCCTAGCCTATCCAATCTCCACAAAATCCCCATCCCGCCGCCACTCTCTCCCTTGGTTTCAGCGCCGAGCCAACCACCATCCATCTCCGACCTCCTCCCGTGTTTTCCGGCCACGAGCAGGAGCCCCTGCCTCGCACCTCCTGCGGGCCTCCTCACCTGCAAGCAGCAGCAGCGCCCGAGCGCTCCTCTCCCTCGTCCCACTCGTCTCCAACTCCGGTCACGGCTCCTCCCCGCTCGCTGCTTCTCCTTCGCTTCCTCTGCTCCCTTTCCCTCTGGTTCCCTCTCTCACCTGCTCTCTGCCTTCTCCAAAAAACCTGCAGGAGCATCCATGGTCGTCCCCCGTCGTCGCTGCCTTCCCCTCGTCTCCCCGTGCAGACCACCCAAGGCCGCCCCATGGAGCTCGCCTCCACCAACAGCAGAAAACTCCTGAGCTTCCTCTCATGGACCCAGCCCTGAGCTCCTCCTGCGCCTGCACCTGCAGAGCCGCCGGACCAGCAGGACCACGCCGTCGCCTTGGCCTTCATCGCCGCGACGCCCAGCTCGCCTCCGCCTGTTCCTGGACGGACCCGTCCTCCGGCCTTGCCTTCTGCCGCTGAAGACCCGCGCTGGGGTCTGCTTCGCTGCGCCGCCCCGCAGGCCCTCTGCTCTCCTGCGCCTCGTCCCCGACGCCGGCAAGTCCAGCCGCCGAGCTCAAGCTGCCTCGCCGGGTCCGAGGCGGATCCATCCGCGCCCCGCCGGACCTCCTTCCTCCGCATACGGCCACGCCGGCGGCAAGCCCAGCCTCCGCGCCAAGCCCTCCCGCTGCCGCCTCGCTCACGCCCTGCTCGCCGGCGCCGAGTCCCTGTCGCCACTGCTCTGCTTCCCTGTCGAGCAGAGGACGACCCTGCCTCGAGCGCACGCCTGTGACCGAGCGCACCCCGCATCGCTCCCGTTGACCAGCGTCTGGGCCACTTCCAGCCCAGCAAGGTCCAGCGCCACCTCGGCCTTCCCTCCAGCCGGCCGGCATGCGCCCCTCTTGGGCCTCCTCCATCGACCGTGCCACGAGCCCATGTGAGCAGTCCCCCTCTCCTGTGCATTGTTGGCCCAGATAGTTTCAGCCCGTGGATGTGTTTTTTTTCCTGGACGAATTTGCTAAATATCCTGTGCATGCATATTTACAGATGAATGCCATCATATTAAAGTGTTAATAAGTATTTATCCATGCATCCAAATTAAACATGTCATATATGTAAAATGTTCAGATTCCATGTTTAAGATGTTTAAGTTGCTGTTTACATTTATTTTACTTAAATAACATGCTAAAATGATTTAATTCATAACTAATTAACCGTAGCTCGGATTTTAATAAACTTTATATGTAAATGGGGTAGAAAAATGCATAGATTAACTTGGTGCACTTCATTTTGCTGTTCAACAATATTAAAATTGTGTTTAGGGCAGAACAGTACCAAATCTATAATATGCATATGAGGATTTTCCGGAATTGTTGTTGTTTGTTTTCGGCCTCATTTAACTTGCTTAAATAGTAGTTTTCATATGCCTCACCTCTTGCCATGTTAATCAACATTTAATATTGTTGGGTACATAAACAAGAGAGAACTAAGTAATTGTTGTGGTGTTTCGTCAATATGCAACTCGTTGCATATTGAGCTCCACTTAATTTGTAGTATTGTTTGTTGCACTTTGCCATGCCATGCCTCATTTAAACCGGACATGCATCATACTTGTTTGTGCATCATGCCATGTGTATGTGGTGGTTGTTCACTATGTTGTTTGTTACTTTCCGGGTTGCTTCTCTCGTTACCTTCGGTTTCGTTCCGGAGTTGTGAGGATTCGTTCGACTACGTCCGCTTGTCTTCTTCATGGACTCGTTCTTCTTCCTTGCGGGATTTCAGGCAAGATGACCACCCCTCGAAATCACTTCTGTCTTTGCTTTGCTAGTTGCTCGTTCTTTTGCCATGCTGCGCTACCTACCACTTGCTATATCATGCCTCTCATACTGCCATGTCAGCCCCTAACCTTTTCACCCTTCCTAGCAAACCGTTGTTTGGCTATGTTACCGCTTTGCTCAGCCCCTTCTTATAGCGTTGCTAGTTGCAGGTGAAGATGAAGATTGCTCCATGTTGGATTATGTTTATGTCGGGATATCACAATATCTCTTATTTAATTAATGCATCTATATACTTGGTAAAGGGTGGAAGGCTCGGCCTTATGCCTGGTGTTTTGTTCCACTCTTGCCGCCCTAGTTTCCGTCATACCGGTGTTACATTCCTTGATTTTGCGTTCCTTACGTGGTTGGGTGATTTATGGGACCCCCTTGACAGTTCGCTTTGAATAAAACTCTTCCAGCAAGGCCCAACCTTGGTTTTACCATATGCTACCACCTATCCCCTTTTCCCTTGGGTTCTGCAGACTCAAGGGTCATCTTATTTTAACCCCCCCGGGCCAGTGCTCCTTCGAGTGTTGGTCCGAACTGAGTAGACTGCGGGGCCCCCTCGTGGAAACTCGAGGTCTGGTTTTACTCGTAGGATGTCTCATCCGGTGTTGCCCTGAGAACGAGATATGTGCAGCTCCTATCGGGATTTGTCGCCACATCGGGCAGCTTTGCTGGTCTTGTTTTACCATTGTCGAAATGTCTTGTAACCGGGATTCCGAGACCGATCGGGTCTTCCGGGAGAAGGTTTATCCTTCGTTGACCGTGAGAGCTTATGATGGGCTAAGTTGGGACACCCCTGCAGGGTTTAAACTTTCGAGAGCCGTGCCCGCGGTTATGTGGCAGATGGGAATTTGTTAATATCCGGTTGTAGAGAACTTGACACTTGACCTTAATTAAAATGCATCAACCGTGTGTGTAGCCGTGATGGTCTCTTCTCGGCGGAGTCCGGGAAGTGAACACGCTTTCTGGGTTATGTTTGACGTGAGTAGGAGTTCAGGATCACTTCTTGATCATGGCTAGCTTCACGACCGTTCTGTTGCTTCTCTTCTCGCTCTTTTTTTGCATATGATTAGCCATCATATATGCTTAGTCGCTGCTGCAACCTCCCACCTTACCCTCTCCTACCCTTAAGCTTAAATAGTCTTGATCTCGCGGGTGTGAGATTGCTGAGTCCTCGTGACTCACAGATACTTCCAAAACAGTTGCAGGTGCCAGGGATACCAGTGCAGGTGACGCAACTGAGCTCAAGTGGGAGCTCGATGAAGATCTTGTCCGTTGTGTTGTTTCTTTTCATATTGATCAGTAGTGGTGCCCAGTTGGGACGATCAGGGATCTAGCAGTTGGGTTGTCTTCTTTTCTTTTGGTTCCGTAGTCGGACCTATGTGTGTACTTTGTATGATGTATGTTTTATTTATGTATTGTGTGAAGTGGCGATTGTAAGCCAACTCTTTATCCCATTCTTGTTCATTACATGGGATTGTGTGAAGATGACCCTTCTTGCGACAAACCACAATGCGGTTATGCCTCTAAGTCGTGCCTCGACACGTGGGAGATATAGCCGCATCGTGGGCGTTACACTTCATCTTCGGTATGGTGGCTCCACTGAACCTTGCAAAACTTGATAACCTTGCTGCGTGTGGCTCGGCTGGCAAACTTGAGAATCTTGACTGGTTTCTCCCCGTAGGTCAAATTGCCATCCAACTGAATCGCTTCCAGTGGCACTGTATCTCTCAGAGGAATATTAGCCATCTCTGTGTGGCACTTCTTCAACTGAGAAACATGGAACACATCGTGAACTCCTGACAATTCTTCTGGCAATTCCAATTTGTAAGCAACTTCTCCCATACGTTCCAAAACTTTGTATGGTCCCACAAAACGTGGTGCTAACTTTCCCTTAACTCCAAAGCGCTTCACTCCTCGAAGTGGGGATACACGAAGATACACTCTGTCTCCAACTTCGTAAACTGTCTCCTTGCGTTTAGAATCCGCATAGCTCTTCTGCCTGGATCGGGCTACCTTGAGTCTATCGCGAATCCGCTTAACCTTCTCTTTAGACTCTTTAATCAAATCTGCTCCAAACAACTGCCGGTCTCCAACTTCATCCTACAACAACGGTGTCCTGCACCTCCTTCCGTACAATGCTTCGAAAGGGGCCATCTTCAAACTGGCTTGATAGTTGTTGTTGTAAGAGAACTCTGCGTACGGCAAATTATCGTCCCAACTAGATCCATAGTCTAGTGCACAAGCTCTCAACATCTCCTCCAAAATCTGATTGACTCTCTCAGTTTGTCCATCTATCTGCAGGTGAAAAGCTGTACTGAACTCTAGCCTGGTTCCCAAAGTTTCATGCAACTGATTCCAAAACTTTGAGGTAAAATGGGTTCTTCTATCTGATACAATGGTCCTCGGAACTCCAAGCAAACATACGATCCCGGTCATGTATATCTTTGCCAACTTAGCACTGGTGTAAGTGGTCTTCACTGGGATGAAATGAGCTACTTACGTCAACTGATCGACTACAACCCATATCGAGTCATAGCCTGAACGAGTCCTGTGTAATCCCGTGATAAAATCCATGCCTAGCTGGTCCCACTTCCATTCGGGTATCGGCAATGGTTGTAGAAATCCTGTTGGCTTCTGATGCTCTGCCTTCACTCTCTGACATACATCACAAACTACTATGTACTCTGCAATATCCTTCTTCATTCCGGTCCACCAGAAACTATCCTTCAAATCCAGATACATCTTGGTATTTCCTGGGTGAATCGAATATGGTGAATCATGGGCGTCCTGCAAAATCAGCTTCCTGATCTCCTGATCATTTGGCACATATACGCGGTCCTCGAACCATAAGGTATCGTGCTCATCCTCACGAAATCCTTTGGCTTTTCCTTTGCTCATCCTTTCCTTTTTCTCGGCTATCTCCTTATCCATCTTCTGAGCTTCTCTGATCTTATCCATCAAAGTAGATTGAATCTCCAATGCTGCTACATAGCCTCTCAGAACTATATCCAAACATAGTTCGCGAAGATCCTCTGCTAACTCCAGAATTATACTTCCCTTGTCCATACTTCCTCTTGCGGTTGTCAATCTGCTGCTGCTTCCCGTCAATCATGAGAGCTCTATCTACCAACTCCTGGTAGTTATCGAAATTTGCCACCATCAACTACATGCTCAGCTCATCATTCAGTCCTTCTAGAAACTTCTCCTGCTTGGCTGCATCTGTAGCGACGTCATCTAGGGCATAACGTGCTAGCTTACTAAAGTCATCCACATACTGGCCAACGGTGTGCCCTCCTTGGCGTAAGTTGCGAAACTCATGCTTCTTCATGGCCATAGCTCCTGTTGATACATGGGCAGTGCGAAAAGCCTGCTGGAACTGGTCCCATGTAACAGTGTTGATGGGGTAAGTGGCTGTGAAATTCTCCCACCATGATGTTGCGGGTCCTTCAAGCTGATGTGCGGCAAAACGCACTCTCTCCGCATCTGTGCATCCTGCAGTGGTCAACTCCCTTCCAATCTTGCGGAGCCAATCATCTGCAACTATCGGCTCGGTGCTACTGGAGAACACCGGCGGATTCAGCCTTAGAAAACGGGCTAAATGATCAACAGGTGGTGGTGGTGGTGGGTTGTTCTTGTTGTTCCCCTGATTCTGATTCTGGACTAGAATCTGCATCAATGCATTCTGGTGCTAGATCAACTAAGTGAGCTCCGGTGGGAAGCAAATCCATTGTCGCGTCTCGGAGGCATCTGCTAGGTTTAGAAAAGGTGAGAAAATAGAGTAGAACGAGGTCTAGAGGGAAAACACTACCCATATGCACATGAGACAAACACAAACATATCACTCAATCAATCAAGAAAGGGCATGCAATCGGTCTAGAACTATCGTTACAAAAGTGCTCGGACTATACTATATACATGGTGGAATACTACTACTGTTATGGTGGCCGACTAGAAAAATTGATCGGTCGAAGACTCCATGATATCTGCTCCAGCTTCAGCAACATAGTCATCATCGCTATCGTCGAGGTCCGAGTCAGTGTCGTCGATGATGATGTAGTTCTCTGGGCAAGTGGAACCGTCGTCTTCTCCTCCTGGCGCGGGGTCTCCCATGAATACTCCCAGCTTCCTTGTCAGGTCGTCATTCTTCTCCACTAGTACGACGATTTCCTCCTCATAATCTTTGCGAGTAGCCTTGAGTTCTTCCTCCAGCTCCGTGATCCTTGTCATCGCCTTCTTCAAATCTGTCATGCCTGCGCACATCTGGTTCTCCTGGCGTCGAATGTGCTGGTTTAACTCTTGGATGAAAGCTGCAATCGATCTATCCTTCCTGGTGCTGATCATCTCCCATTGCTCATCTCGGCGCCCACAAATCTGGTAAATAGTATCCTTGAGATCCCTGTGGTAAATTTCTCCAATGCGTCCCATGGTGATGTGGGCTGCCATACTCTTTCCTAGACTCCAGGTTGATGCATCAAAGGAAAACTCTATGGGCTCAGTGACTGGCATGAATGTCCTTCCTGGAACTTGAAATTGAATCATCTAGCGCTCCTCTTCTGGTAAAGTGGCATTGCAAGTCCCGGTGAAGCTTGGTATTCCGATGTTCAGGTACCTAGTGACTTCCTTCAAGTGGTGTCCAAAAGGGATGTCTTCATCCGGTTGCGTGAACTTGATCCTTGCATTCGCCATCCTAAAGAGTAGAAAATGGAGAGGAGTCAGAAACGAGAATAGAGTAGTGATCTAGGGCTTTGGCTTAGTGGTTGTGTCCTATAGTCAGCGTGTGCTCTGATACCATCTTGTAGCGACCAGACCTCAAACAGTCTGATCTCTGTGCATCAGTGTCATCCCTGGATCGGTAATGCTGACACGCACAGTACTTGAGGATTTATAACAGAGTAGCAATCACACACTTATTACATCGAATGCCTCAAAAGAGAACTTATTACAATAAATATGTCTTAAGACCATCTAATACGATAACAGCAAAAGGCTTGGAAGATAAAGTGAGTCCATCAACTCCAACGGCATCACTGAGTGAAAGACCACGACCTAAGGCACCTTACTCGTTGTTTGAAAAGTCTGCAACATGAACGTTGCAGCCCGAAAACGGGTCAGCACATGGAATATGCTGCCAAGGCAACACAAAAGAGTAATGAACAGAATAAAGCTATCACTACATGCATATATGGCTGGTGGAGGCTGTATGGTTAATATGTTTTGCGGAAAGCCATTTTTTCCCTACAACAAAGAAATAAATTTTATTTAACTATCATGGTAGTTGTTAAACATTGAGAAGGTTCACCCAACTCAATCCCAATTAAGCATCATCATTTAACCCAATCAAATTATATTAAGAGTGATGAGATCCACATGATAATCCAAGAACTAGATACTCAAGATGTCCATAACCGGGGACACGGCTAACCATGATTAGTTTGTACTACAGAGGTTTGTGCACTTTTCCCCACAAGACTCGATCTCCTCCATTGGATTTCTCGCACTGCATAATGTTTGAGAAATGGATGACCGAGACACAGTCTTTCCAAAGAGGTCCCCTTAACCGATAGATAGGCATGTACACCTACCATCCCCTACATCTGCTAGCCCATCATGGAAAGGTTTCCCACAACATACTCAACTATGCCAAAGCCCATAATGGCATGTGGCTGCACACGGAAGTTCCTAGCATGAATAATCTTATGATCCCTTTGAGCCTGGGTGGCAGTCCATAGGAGAATCACACGGTACCCCGGGATTTCCAAAAATACAGGCAACACTGGGTTCCCCAGGTGCCTCAATCCACCCAGACGTGTATTAAAGTTGCCACCTTAAGTTAACCATTAATTAGCAATACTCACATCTGTCATGAACACACTCACCCAAACCACGTCTACGAGCATAGCATAGCAATATAAGCAACGTAGAAGTAACTCCCAAAGGTTTGATAATAAACAGTTGAATAGGTACTACCTCATCTACTTCCCAAACCCACAATTTAATCAGATCCTAACCATGCAATTGTTTGAGGATTGATCTAATGCAATAAAACTGGGTAGTAAAGAGGTATGATCAAAGTGTTACTTGCCTTGCTGATGATCCGTGAAACCTAGAGACTCGTAGTAGCACGCTTCGCACTCCGGGAACCCTATCGCAAACAAACAAGCATACAATAAGCAATTAAGCAAAGATGCACGGGTAAAACTCAAATAAGAAGATCTAACCAGAAAGTTCAACTTAAGAACTCCGGTTTGCAAAAAGAATCAACTCAAACGAAGCAACGAAACTCAAACTGTGAAAGAAACAAACTTCATTTACTAATCTGGACTAAAGTCAAATTTTACAGTATCAAAAACTTGTTTAAGTTGATTAAACAGAAAGAGGGCTTCTAAACGAAACTCTAGGCGCTTGAATCGCCTGATTCCGATAAACGAGCGAAAAGTTAAACTAAAACGAAAATCGGATCAGAAATCGCGATCGAAAATAATCGCAAAAATTCCGAGAAAAAGAAAAACTGACGAACAGGCTAATGAACAAACGTTCGCTGTCTGCGGTTAACGAGTGAAAATCGTTCGTTAAAACGAACATACGGACGAACATCCGCTAAATAACTAAACCAACGAAAAAACTGATCTAATGAAAATAAACCGGAAAAATAAAAAAACCGGGGTTTAACCGAAGAAAACGGACCGGTCAAACGGTGGTCAACAGCGACGAAAATCCGGCGGGCGGCGGCGTCGGGTGGCGGCGACGGCGCTAGCGGCGGCGGCTAGGGTTTGGGCGGCGGGGCGCGGGCTGGTGGGTTGCGGGGCTGCGGCCTCGGCGGCTTATAAAGCCCCCCCGGGCGGAGTCCCGGTCGGGTACGGCCCAGTGTCGGTTTCCTTTTTCTTATTCTGACGTGCAGAAAACGAAAGAAAAGAAATACTAAACGGACTCCAAAAATCCCAAAATAAATTTTCCCTGTCCTCTAAAAATAAGCCTGACCAGGTGAACATTTATTTGGGCCTCTAATGCAATTTTGAAAAACGCATATTTTTCCTAATTCAAATAAAAATAGCGATAAAACTCCGAATAAAACTCTTATTTGATTTTAATATTAAATCTCCAATATTTCTTTGTTTTGAGGAAGTCATTTTATCCTCTCTCTTTTATTTTTATAAAAGAAATATTCGAAGAGAAAATAACTAAAATCAAACGATCCTCTTTTCAAAATTTGAGAAAACTCAAATATGAAAATAATGAAATCCCCAACTCTCTCCGTGGGTCCTTGAGTTGCGTAGAATTTCTAGGATCAAACTAAAATGCAATAAAATATGGTATGCAATGATGATCTAATGTATGACATTCCAAATTGAAAATTTGGGATGTTACAATAGTGCCAAGTTCCAGTTCCAGTTGTTGTTTTCTGCTTGTTTTTTACATCGCAGAAAATCAATATCAAGCGGAGTCCAAATGCAGCGAAACTTTTTGTGGATTTTGTTTGGACCAGAAGACACCAGATGAGCCAGAGAAGCACCTGGGGGTATCCAGAGGGGGGCACAACCTACCAGGGCGCGCCTAGGCCACCAGGTGCGCCTAGGTGGGTTGTGCCCCCCTCGGTGGCCTCCCGCACCGCCTCTTCGCTCTATAAATACCTCTTGGCTCAAGAAACCTTAGGGGAGTCGACTAAATTTTATTCCAGCCGCCGCTAGTTCTAGAACCACGAGATCCAATCTAGAGCCCTATTCCGGCACTCCGCCTCGGCAGCCTTGTATCTTCGCTTCCTCTGCCCTGCCAAGCCCAGCCGTAGGCGTGGCTACGACTGCCCGTGCACAAGTAAAGGGGTACAGAAAAGGCCCCTACTTTTGTACACCGACAGGAGTCCCCCGGGTCTGGGCCACACACAAGCGCAAGGCATTGTTGGGCGAGGCCCAGAACGGTGCACGGGCATGCATGGCAGAGTTTTAACTGTGGTAACTCCCTTGCCAGTTGCGCTTCCCCACAACCCGCATTGAGTGCTAAACGTGGGGTCGTGCGTGGAGCGGTTGCAGTACGCTCGCGTCCCCTCGTGGTGAATAGTAAAGAGGCGGCCCGCGTCTTCCCCATAAAAAAGAGGAAGCCGCAGGGGCGCTGATACGTCTCCAACGTATCTATAATTTTTGATTGTTCCATGCTATTATATTATCTGTTTTGGATGTTTAATGGGATTTACTATGCACTTTTATATTACTTTTGGGACTAACCTATTAACCCAGAGCCTAGTGCCAGTTTCTGTTTTTTCCCCTTGTTTTAGTGTTCCGCAGAAAAGGAATATCAAACGGAGTCCAAACGGAATGAAACCTTCGGGAGCGTGATTTTTGGAACGAACGTGATCCAGGAGACATGGAGTTGAAGTCAGGGAAGCTTCAAGGTGGGCACGAGGCAGGGAGGCGCGCCTGCCCCTGGGTGCGCCCCCCACCCTCGTGGGCTCCTCGTGGCTCCCCTGACCGACTTCTTTCGCCTATATATGTCCATATACCCTAAAAACATCGGGGAGCAGAATAGATCGGGAGTTCCGCCGCCGCAAGCCTCTATAGCCACCAAAAACCAATCGGGACCCTGTTCCAGCACCCTGCCGGAGGGGGGATCCCTCACCGGTGGCCATCTTCGTCATCCCGGCGATCTCCATGACGAGGAGGGAGTAGTTCACCCTCGGGGCTAAGGGTATGTACCAGTAGCTATGTGTTTGATCTCTCTCTCTCTCTCTCTCCCGTGTTCTTGATTCGCCACGATCTTGATGTATCGCGAGCTTTGCTATTATAGTTGGATCTTATGATGTTTCTCCCCCTCTACTCTCTTGTAATGGATTGAGTTTTCCCTTAGAAGTTAACTTATCGGATTGAGTCTTTAAGGATTTGAGAACACTTGATGTATGTCTTGCATGTGCTTATCTGTGGTGACAATGGGATACTACGTGATCTACTTGATGTATGTTTTGGTGATCAACTTGTGGGTTCCGTGACCTCGTGAACTTATGCATAGGGGTTGGCACACATTTTCATCTTGACTATCCGGTAGAAACTTTGGGGCACTCTTTGAAGTTCTTTGTGTTGGTTGAATAGATGAATCTGAGATTGTGTGATGCATATCGTATAATCATACCCACGGATACTTGAGGTGACATTGGAGTATCTAGGTGACATTAGGGTTTTGGTTGATTTGTGTCTTAAGGTGTTATTCTAGTATGAACTCTATGATAGATCGAACGGAAAGAATAGCTTCGTGTTATTTTACTACGAACTCTTGAATCGATCGATCAGAAAGAATAACTTTGAGGTGGTTTCGTACCCTACCATAATATTTTCGTTTGTTCTCCGCTATTAGTGACTTTGGAGTGACTCTTTGTTGCATGTTGAGGGATAGTTATATGATCCAATTATGTTATTATTGTTGAGAGAACTTGCACTAGTGAAAGTATGAACCCTAGGCCTTGTTTCCTAGCATTGCAATACCGTTTACGCTCACTTTTATCATTAGTTACCTTGCTGTTTTTATATTTTCAGATTACAAAAACCTATATCTACCATTCATATTGCACTTGTATCACCAGCTCTTCGCCGAACTAGTGCACCTATACAATTTACCATTGTATTGGGTGTGTTGGGGACACAAGAGACTCATTGTTTGAGAGAGACCATCTTCATCCTACGCCTCCCACTGATTGATAAACCTTAGGTCATCCACTTGAGGGAAATTTGCTACTGTCCTACAAACCTCTGCACTTGGAGGCCCAACAACGTCTACAAGAAGAAGGTTGTGTAGTAGACATCAAGCTCTTTTCTGGCGCCGTTGCCGGGGAGGTGAGTGCTTGAAGGTATATCTTTAGATCTTGAAATTGAATATTTTTGTTTCTTGTTTTATCACTAGTTTAGTTTATAAAAGAAAACTAAAAAATGGAATTGAGTTTGCCTCATACGCTTCATCCTTTTAATATCTTTCGTGAGTATGATGGATAGGAAAATTGTGCTCAAGTGCTAGAAGAAGAAATCTATAGAATGTTTGGCACTAAATCTTTGTATGATGAGCAAGATCGCAATGTTGTTAGTATGAATTCTATGAATATCCATGATGCTAATGATATGCAAAGCCACAAGCTTGGGGAAGCTATGTTTGATGAAGATGATATTTTTTGTCCCCCAAGTTTTGATGAGCAAATTTATTATGATGAAAGCATGCCTCATATTTATGATGATTATTGTGATGATACGTATGCTATAAAGAATAATGATAACCATGAAACTTGTCATCTTGATCTTAATTTTCAATCACATGATAGTTATTTTGTTGAGTTTGCTCCCACTACTATTGATGAGAATAAATTTGCTTATGTGGAGAGTAGTAAAATTTCTATGCAAGTAGATCATGAAAAGAATGCTTTATGTGCTGGTTATTTCATTCATGATGCTACTGAAAATTATTATGAGAGAGGATCATATGCTTCTACATATTGCAATAATATCAAGTTTCCTCTCTATGTGTTGAAAATCTTGAAGTTATGCTTGTTTTGCCTTTCTATGCTAGTTGATTATTGTTCCCATAAGTTGTTTTCTCACAAAATCCCTATGCATAGGAAGAGGGTTAGACTTAAATGTTCTAGTCATATTCTTCATGATGCTCTCTTTATGTTTCAATTCTTATCTTTTATGTGAGCATCATTGAAATCATCATGCCTAGCTAGGGGCGTTAAACATTAGCGCTTGTTGGGAGGCACCCCAATTTTTTTGTTCTTTCTTTTTGGTTCTGTTTAGTAATAAATAAATCATCTAGCCTCTGGTTAGATGTGGTTTTATGTTTTAATTAGTGTTTGTGCCAAGTAAGACCTATAGGATCTTCTTGGATGATAATTATTTGATCTTGCTGAAAATTCCAGAAACTTTCTGTTCACGAAAACAATTGTTTAAAATCACCAGAACGTGATAAAATACTGATTCCAATTGCAGCAGATCAATAATCAAATTATCTAGGTCTTCCTATTTTGGTAGAATTTTTTGAGTTTCAGAAGTTTGCGTTAGTTATAGATTACTACAGACTGTTCTGTTTTTGACAGATTCTGTTTTTCGTGTGTTGTTTGCTTATTTTGATGACTCTATGGCTAGTAAAATAGTTTATAAACCATAGATGAGTTGGAATACAGTAGATTTAACACCAATAAAAATAAATAATGAGTTCATTACAGTACCTTGAAGTGGTGTTTTGTTTTCTTTCGCTAACGGAGCTTACGAGTTTTCTGTTGAGTTTTGTGTTGTGAAGTTTTCAAGTTTTGGGTAAAGATTCGATGGACTATGGAATAAGGAGTGGCAAGAGCCTAAGCTTGGGGATGCGCGAGGCACCCCAAGGTAATATTCAAGGACAACCAAGATCCTAAGCTTCGGGATGCCCCGGTTGCATCCCCTCTTTCGTCTTCGTTCATCGGTAACTTTACTTGGAGCTATATTTTTTATTCACCACATGATATGTGTTTTTCTTGGAGCGTCGTTTTATTTTCTTTTATTTTGTTTGATGTTTGAATAAAATACCAAGATCTTAAATTCTTAAATGTTAGAGAGTCTTCACATAGTTGCATAATTATTAAACTACTCATTGATCTTCACTTATATCTTTCGGAGTAGTTTGTCGTTTGCTCTAGTGCTTCACTTATATCTTTTAGAGCACAATGGTGGTTTTATTTTGAAGAAATAGATGAACTCTCATGCTTCACTTATATTACTTTGAGAGTCTTTAGAACAGCATGGTAATTTGCTTTGGTTATGAATTTAGTCCTAATATGATGGGCATCCAAGATGGGTATAATATAAACTTTCAAATAAAGTGCATTGAATACTATGAGAAGTTTGATACTTGATGATTGTTTTGAGATATGAAGATGGTGATATTAGAGTCATGCTAGTGGAGTAGTTGTGAATTTGATAAATACTTGTGTTAAAGTTTGTGATTCCCGTAGCATGCACGTATGGTGAACCGTTATGTGATGAAGTCGGAGCATGATTTATTTATTGATTGTCTTCCTTATGAGTGGCGGTCGGGGACGAGCGATGGTCTTTTCCTACCAATATATCCCCCTAGGAGCATGCGTGTAGTACTTCGTTTTGATAACTAATAGATTTTTGCAATAAGTATGTGAGTTCTTTATGACTAATGTTGAGTCCATGGATTATACGCACTCTCACCCTTCCACCATTGCTAGCCTCTCTAATACTGCGCACTTTTCGCCGGTATCATACACCCACCATATACCTTCCTCAAAACAGCCACCATACCTACCTATTATGGCATTTCCATAGCCATTCCGAGATATATTGCCATGCAACTTACCACCGTTCCGTTTATTATGACACGCTTCATCATTGTCATATTGCTTTGCATGATCATGTAGTTGACATCGTATTTGTGGCAAAGCCACCGTTCATAATTCTTTCATACATGTCACTCATGAGTCATTGCACATCCCGGTACACCGCCGGAGGCATTCATATAGAGTCATATTTTGTTCTAAGTATTGAGTTGTAATTCTTGAGTTGTAAGTAAATAAAAGTGTGATGATCATCATTATTAGAGCATTGTCCCAGTGAGGAAAGGATGATGGAGACTATGATTCCCCCACAAGTCGGGATGAGACTCCGGACGAAAAATTAAAAAATGAGAAAAAAGAGGCCAAAAAAAAGAAGGCCCAAAAAAAACAAAAAAAATGAGAGAAAAAGAGAGAAGGGGCAATGCTACTATCCTTTTACCACACTTGTGCTTCAAAGTAGCACCATGATCTTCCTGATAGAGAATCTCCTATGTTGTCACTTTCATATACTAGTGGGAATCTTTCATTATAGAACTTGGCTTGTTTATTCCAATGATGGGCTTCCTCAAAATGCCCTAGGTCTTCGTGAGCAAGCGAGTTGGATGCACACCCACTTAGTTTCTTTTTGAGCTTTCATACACTTATAGCTCTAGTGCATCTATTGCATGGCAATCCCTACTCACTCACATTGATATCTATTGATGGGCATCTCCATAGCCCGTTGATATGCCTAGTTGATGTGAGACTATCTTCTCCTTTTTGTCTTCTCCACAACCACCATTCTATTCCACCTATAGTGCTATGTCCATGGCTCACGCTCATGTATTGCGTGAAGATTGAAAAAGTTTGAGAACATCAAAAGTATGAAACAATTGCTTGGCTTGTCATCGGGGTTGTGCATGATTTAAATATTTTGTGTGATGAAGATAGAGCATAGCCAGACTATATGATTTTGTAGGGATAGCTTTCTTTGGCCATGTTATTTTGAGAAGACATTATTACTTTATTAGTATGCTTGAAGTATTATTATTTTTATGTCAATATTAAACTTTTTTCTTGAATCTTATGGATCTATATATTCTTGCCACAATAAAGAGAATTACATGGATAAATATGTTAGGTAGCATTCCACATCAAAAATTCTGTTTTTATCATTTACCTACTCGAGGACGAGCAGGAATTAAGCTTGGGGATGCTTGATACGTCTCCAACGTATCTATATTTTTTATTGTTCCATGCTATTATATTATCTATTTTGGATGTTTAATGGGCTTTACTATGCACTTTTATATTATTTTTGGACTAACCTATTAACCCAGAGCCGAGTGCCAGTTTCTTATTTTTCCGTTGTTTCTGCGTTTCGCAGAAAAGGAATATCAAATGGAGTCCAAACGGAATGAAACCTTCGGGAGCGTGATTTTTGGTACGAACGTGATCCAGGAGACTTGGAGTTGAAGTCAGGGAAGCTTCGAGGTGGCCACGAGGCAGGGAGGCGCGCCTGCCCCCCTGGGCGCACCCCCAACCCTCGTGGGCCCCTCGTGGCTCCCCTGACTGACTTCTTTTGCCTATATATGTCCATATACCCTAAAAACATCGGGGAGTAGAATAGATCGGGAGTTCCGCCGCTGCAAGCCTCTATAGCCACCAAAAACCAATCGGGACCCTGTTCCGGCACCCTGCCGGAGGGGGGATCCCTCACCGGTGGCCATCTTCATCATCCCAGCGATATCCATGACGAGGAGGAGTAGTTCACCCTCGGGGCTGAGGGTATTTACCAGTAGCTATGTGTTTGATCTCTCTCTCTCTCGTGTTCTTGTTTTGGCACGATCTTGATGTATCGCGAGCTTTGCTATTATAGTTGGGTCTTATGATGTTTCTCCCCTCTACTCTCTTGTAATGGATTGAGTTTTCCCTTTGAAGTTATCTTATCGGATTGAGTCTTTAAGGATTTGAGAACACTTGATGTATGTCTTGCATGTGCTTATCTGTGGTGACAATGGGATATCACGTGATCTACTTGATGTATGTTTTGGTGATCAACTTGCGGGTTCCATGACCTCGTGAACTTATGCATAGGGGTTGGCACACGTTTTCGTCTTGACTATCCGGTAGAAACTTTGGGGCACTCTTTGAAGTTCTTTGTGTTGGTTGAATAGATGAATCTGAGATTGTGTGATGCATATCGTATAATCATACCCACGGATACTTGAGGTGACATTGGAGTATCTAGGTGACATTAGGGTTTTGGTTGATTTGTGTCTTAAGGTGTTATTCTAGTATGAACTCTATGATAGATCGAACGGAAAGAATAGCTTCGTGTTATTTTACTACGGACTCTTGAATAGATCGATCAGAAAGAATAACTTTGAGGTGGTTTCGTACCCTACCATAATCTCTTCGTTTGTTCTCCGCTATTAGTGACTTTGAAGTGACTCTTTGTTGCATGTTGAGGGATAGTTATATGATCCAATTATGTTATTATTGTTGAGAGAACTTGCACTAGTGAAAGTATGAAGCCTAGGCCTTGTTTCCTAGCATTGCAATACCGTTTACGCTCACTTTTATCATTAGTTACCTTGCTGTTTTTATATTTTCAGATTACAAAAACCTATATCTACCATCCATATTGCATTTTTATCACCATCTCTTCGCCGAACTAGTGCACCTATACAATTTACCATTGTATTGGGTGTGTTGGGGACACAAGAGACTCTTTGTTATTTGCTTGCAGGGTTGTTTTGGAGAGACCATCTTCATCCTACGCCTCCCACGGATTGATAACCTTAGGTCATCCACTTGAGGGAAATTTGCTATTGTCCTACAAACCTCTGCACTTGGAGGCCCAACAACGTCTACAAGAAGAAGGTTGTGTAGTAGACATTAGGCGCGGCTCATTTACTAACTGGACTTGGGTCGTGGCCATCATGGCGCCCGCGCCCCACGATCATGGGGCGGGAAAATGGTCGTTCCACCTGCCTCCCGAATCCTGGCTCGCCCGCCACGTGTCCCCCATGCCTCAAGGAGAGTAGGTGGTGGACACGGAGGGATGGGCTTTAATGCCGAGGGAGGGAGGCCGGGCGCCGCTGATTGGAGCTGCGGGTCGGCCTTGATTCCTCGCGCCCCTGGCGGCCGGATTGGTCGATTTGGGCGGCCGCCCTCAGGTTGGGGGGGCGAGCCCGGGCCCCGCCCGTCTATAAAGAGGGGAGAGGGACGGCGTCCTTCTGCATTCGTCTTCTCCTCGCCTGGTCTGCTTCTTCCATTCGCCATGGTGAGAGGGCGTGCCGGCGCTCCAACGGCAGCGACGAGGGCCTCTGCTCGACAGCGCGTCCCCCCTCCTCAGGAGCTCATGGCGGCGGAGCCCGCTGCGAGAGGAAGAGGGAGGGGGCGAGGCCGAGGCCGCCGTGGCGCTCGGGGGAGAGGAGGACGGGGCGGCGCATCGGCCGCGCTTGTCGGATTACGGGTTCCGGCAAACCCTTGAGGTTCGAACACTGGGGTGCGCACGAAGATCTCTCTCTCCCAAGCTCGCTCTCGCAACGATCTCAAGGCCTAGCTCGACGAACCCAAAGAACAAGAGACATGATGATTTATACTGGTTCGGGCCACCGTTGTGGTGTAATACCCTACTCCAGTGTGGTGTGGTGGATTGCCTTGTAGGCTGAGGATTAACAAGTACAAGGGACGAACAGCCTCCTGAGGAGAGGTGTTCTTGAGCTCGGTGAGCTTGTGTGTGCGAGGATGGTCTGAAACAATCCGTCCTCTTGCTAGGGTGGTGGCTAGTCCTATTTATAGAGGCCCTGGTCCTCTTCCCACATATTAGGCGGGAAGGGATCCCACAACGGCCAAGTTTAAAGGGGGGAACTAGTACAAGCTATCCTGACAAAAGGTGGTCTTCGCCTGCCAAAGGCTCTGGTGGTGACGCCACCGTGGGCTCCGCGGTGACCTCCGTCCTGCTGGTCTTGGTCTCATTGCACTCATATGTAAACCCTTGCCTGATTCCTCGGGACTCCTCGCCTACGCTTGCCCCTTTAGCACCAAAGAGGCAAGCGGTACTCTGCGCCCACTAGCGCCCGCCTGGCTTCGGTCGTCACGGCTCATGTCACGCGCACCTCGCGTGGTGCCCCTTGCATAGATATCTCCGCTCCTCGGGAGCCAGCCTAGTGAGGCTGCCCCTGAGGAGGTATTGGTGTTGTCCGCCTCGCGAGGCTTGGCCCCTCGCGAGGGTCTTGAGAGGTTGCTAATGAAGATGGGCCGTACCAGGCCGTTGGTGGCGCCACGCCCTGGGCCGCAGGCAGGCAAGTCTGGGTACCCCCATTCCCAGGACACCGACAGCGCTTCCGCCAGTGGCTCTTCCCCCAATGGAGGGCCATGTCGGAGACTAGCCCCGCGAGTTCTTCATCAGGCTGTACAAGCCAGTTTGCGGCCACCTCCGCCTCCCCACTTCGTTTTCTCGGGAGATGGAGCTCGACCCGCCACAGGCCTTGAGGCTGCACATGAGGGGTTGCGGGAATGGAGGCATGTGGGTCGACGTCGACGTCCCCGCCCCTCACGTTATGTATCTTCGCCCGTGCCCATAGCCTGTCGCAGGGGCACGTTCTCCAGTTCAAACTAATGTAGAACGGCCTGCTCTCCGTCAAGGTCTTCGGGCGCTCGGGGACTCGCTTAGCATGCTGCGCGGAGAGCTCCACCGACAACGAAACCTCCTCCTCGAGCGAGAGTGACAAGGAGGACAGCAACAATGATGACGAGGGTAGCGGGCGGGTGGACGCCGATTCCGACTCCGGCTGACCTCATCGCCCTCCTCCCTCGGCCACGCGCCTTGCCGAGGGTCTTCCCCGTCAAGCTCTCGATCGGCGTGTTCCTCGTCGCCCCTTCTTTGCCTTCACCTGCCGCAGCTGGGAGGAAAGGGGCAGGAACGGAGATCACGGGGCACTTATCTTTCTTTCAACTTGTAGGCACTTGCCAAATCTTAATTTCTAGATAATGTAATCTCTCGAGCCCATGCTTGTGTCATGTAACCTTCGTACTGGTATCAGCATGTTAATGAAAAAGACTAGCCTTGCCGGGAACCCATGCACGCGTACGTTCGTGCAGAGGCAAAATGCCTGCTTAGTACAAATAAACGAGTCCTCCCGGCAAGCCGTCCTGCCGGTGCCCTCTGCGCCTGTTGGAGAATCACACCTGCAGGGTTACAGACAAAGGGTCCAACCCCTCGTTAAACTTCTTCTAGCAAGGGCTACTTTGACCATTCCTACCGAAGCAGCATTCGGACTAGGGATGGGAGCACCCGAGTTTTTAAAGAAGAGTGGCGAGGTTTTCTAATGCACAAGTCATAGGTTACGAACACGAATGGGCAAGAGGTAAACTTTATCTGTTTGGTTTGCTGGGGATCGCCGGAGCCGGGTCCTTGGCGGGGTCGCACGTCCTTGCCGTGGCTGGAAAGAAGAGAGGGCAAGAGCATGGAACCTTGGCGGTCCACTAATATTTGTTGGAATAAAAAAGAGGTACAGTATCCTGGACAAGCATGCATATATGTATAAACATGGAAATCAATGAGAAACTATACATACTAAGGGATTTCTTTCCCTGACTGCGCACAGGGTCTGCGCTTGGCTTTGTACATAGGGTTACATGCCTTGCCGGCAAGGCTAGTACAAAATGGGGGTTGGCGGGGCTCCCGGCAACCGCGCCTTAGGGGTAAAACTTGCGAAGATGTTCGATATTTCAGGAATTGCTCACCGGAATGCCATCTTCGGCCTCCAGGCGGACCGCGCCGGGCCTGGTGACTCGTATTGCCCGATAAGGGCCTTCCCACTTTGGCGTCAACTTGTTTGAATTCTTGGCTGATTGGATTCGCCGAAGAACAACCTCAAGGCATCGGGCATAAACCTTCCGGCTATGATAGCGGCGCAAGGCTTGCTGGTAGCAAGCGGCTCGCACAGCAGCCTGAAGACGATCTTCCTCAAGGAGCGTCGCATCATCTTGGCGCAACTGCTCTTGCTCAAGCTCATCATAAGCGAGCACTCGAGGTGACCCGTATATGAGTTCCTTGGGGAGAACTGCTTCTGCCCCGTATATCAGGGCAAAGGGTGTCTGGCCAGTGGCTCGATTTGGCGTCGTTCTAATCGACCAAAGAACCATTGGCAACTCATTAATCCAGCGCCTTCCGCACTTGTGTAGCTTGTCAAAAAGTTCTGGTCTTGAGGTCTCGCAACACTTCTGCATTCGCCCTCTCAGCCTGGCCATTGCTTCTGTGATGAGCAACAGAAGCAAAGCAGACCTTGCTGCCGAGGTCTTGAATGTACTGCATGAAGGTGCGGCTCGTGAACTGCGTGCCGTTGTCGGTGATGACCCTATTGGGCACACCAAAATGACAGACTAGCCCCTTGAAGAACTTGACGGCTAACTGTGCTGTCACCTTTCTTACTGGCTCCACTTCCGGCCACTTTGTGAACTTGTCGACTGCGACGTAATAGTACTCAAAGCCCCCGACTGCACGGGGAAAGGGGCCTAGTATGTTGAGCCCCCAGACCGAAAATGGCCTGGAAAGAGGGATTGTCTGAAGAACTTGAGCTGGTTGATGAAGCTTTTTTGAATGGAACTGGCACGCTTCACACTTGGTTACTAGTGTAGTCGCATCCTGGAGAGCGGTGGGCCAGAAGAAACCTTGCCGGAACACTTTGCTGGCAAGGGCTCTTGACCCTATGTGAGAGCCACACATGCCTCCATGTATCTCTGCCAACAGTTTCAGTCCGTCCTCCTGAGGAATGCACTTCAATTTCACGCCGTTTGGTCTCCTTCTGTATAGGGCATCATCCACAAACTGGTACATGATGGACCGACGGGCTACTTTCTCTGCTTCTTCCTATTCCTCAGGAAGTTCCCCTGTTTGGAGGAAACGGACGGTGTGCTGCGCCCATGCTAGAGCCTGGGGCTCGATGGCAAGGACAAAAGGCTCATCTTCGGCCGTAGGGGCAGCTGCCTCTACGGTCAAGGCTTGGGGCCCTGCCGGGGGTTGCTGCGCCTCGGCAAGCTTGGGGCACCCGGCAACGTCCTTGCCGGCGGCTTCTGGGAGCTCAGCGGGAAAGTACTTGCCGGGGCCTGGTTTCCTTTGCTTGTTTTGTCCTGCTGATGGCTCAACGGATGGTGGGTCAATTGAAGCACAAAGGTACCTGGTTCCACAGGCAACTTGAGGGCAGCACGTTTTGACAAGTCGTCGGCAATGTTGTTCTCCGCTCGGGGAACATGCTCTGCTTGCAGACCGTCAAAATGCTCATCTAGCTTCCTCACCTCATCCACATAAGCCTCCATCAACGGGCTCTGGTAATCCTTGTTAACTTGCTTGACGACGAGCTGCGAATCACCTCTGATGATGAGCTTCCTGATTCCGAGGTCCGCCGCGATCCTGAGCCTGGCAAGCAATCCCTCGTACTCTGCTGTCTTGTTCATTGATTTTTCCTGGGGAAAGTGCATCTGGACTATGTACTTGAGGCGCTCTCCGGTGGGTGCGATGAATAGCACGCCGGCACCAGCACCTTGCAGCGAGAAGGCTCCATCAAAGTACATAATCCAATCACGGCTCATCTCCTTGCTGGGAAGGGTGGTCTCTTGAATCTCTTCGTCGGGCGTTGATGTCCATTCTGCTATGAACTCTACTAGGGGTCGGCTCTTGATTGTCGAAGTACTTTCAAACTTGAGGCCAAAGCTCGACAGTTCCAATGCCAATTCCACAATCCTCCCAGTCGCATCCGGGTTGTGCAAGATTCGTTGCAAAGGGAGGCGGGTGACGACGGTGATCTCGTGCGCTTGGAAATAGTGACGCAGCTTTCTCGAGGCATAAGGAGGCCGAAAAGTAGCTTTTGCATACCAGAATATCTTGATCTAGCCCCTGCAAGAGGGAACTGACAAAATAAACCGGGTGCTACACCACCTTCTTCTTCTATTCAACTTCGCCCATCTGCGCAGACTCTGTCTTGCTGGCGTCAGGCCCTGCCGGGCAGAGCTCCCGCCAATCATCCAACGGCTCCGCTGCTACTGCTGCTTCTTCCTCAAGTTCCCTCTATGCTACTAGCACAGCACTGACCACTTGATTCGTCGCCGCCAGATATAGCAGCAACGGCTCTTGTGGCTTAGGTGCGACTAGTATCGGCGTGGAGGAGAGGTACTTCTTCAAATCTTGTAGTGCTGCCTCTGCCTCCGGAGTCGATTTCATTGGACCCGCCTTTTTCAAAACTTTGAAAAAGGGGAGGGCGCGCTCAACAGATTTGGAGATGAACCTACTTAGAGCAGCAACGCAGCCGGCGAGCCTACGGATGTCCTTGACCCGTCTTGGCACCTCAATCTGCTCAATCGCTTTGATCTTGTCAGGATTTGCTTCGATTCCACGCCGAGACACAAAGAACCCAAGAAGTTTGCCGGATGGGACACCGAACATGCACTTCTCTGGGTTGAGCTTGAGGTTGATCTTGCGCAGATTTGCAAATGTTTCTTCTAGATCCTGCACGAGTGTGGCCTTGTCCTTGGTTTTGACCACTATATCATCCATATAAGCTTCCATGTTTCTATGCAGCTGGGGTTCGAAACCAATTTGGACTGCTCGGGCAAATGTTGAACTGACGCTTTTCAACCCGAAAGGCATCCGTACAAAACAGTACGTACCACATGGGTGATGAACGCAGTCTTTTCCTCGTCTTCCTTCATCATGAAGATCTGGTGGTATCCTGAGTAGGTGTCGAGGAATGACAGCAGGTCACACCCGGCAGTGGAGTCCACTATCTGGTCAGTGCGCGGCAGAGGGAAAGGATCCTTTGGACAGGCTTTATTGATATCTGTATAGTCAATACACAACCTCCATTTCCCATTTGCCTTACGCACTACCACTGGATTGGCCAACCACGTGGGATGGAGTACTCCTCTGACCAAGCCTGCCGCCTCCAACTTCCTGATCTCTTCGATGATGAACTCTTGTCGCTCCAAAGCTTGCTTTCTGACCTTCTGCTTGACGGGCCGCACATGGGGACAGACATCAAGGTGGTGCTCAATCACCTCCCTGGGAACGCCGGGGATGTTGGATGCTTTCCATGCAAACACGTCGACATTCGCCCGCAGGAAGGCGAGGAGCGCGCTTTCCTATTTGCTATCGAGGGTGGGGCTCATGGTAAAAGCTCCACCCGTGCCATCCTCCTTGACGGGCACCTTCTTGGTTTCTAGCGAGGCCGCCTTAGACCTCTTGCTCCCGCTGGTGGAGCTCTCTGGCACGTCCTCAATGGTAACACGACGCTCCGAAGAGGCGCGTTTGCTGGAGGAGGTGCAGGAGTCCTTGCTGGGGTCGGAAGTCTTGCCGGAAGGGGCCTTGCCGGTAGAGGCAGAGGCCTTGCCGGTTTTCTTCCCTCCCCTGGCCTCAGCGGCAGGAACAAGCGCCTTGGCGGCAGCCGCTGCAACTGCCTCCCGGTAGAGTTGGTCGGTGCAGATGAGCGCGTCTTTCTTGTCGGAGGTGACGGTGATGATGCTCATTGGCCCGGGCATCTTCAACGTGTTGTAGGCGTAATGTGATGCCGCCATGAACTTGGCCAGCGCTGGGCGGCCAAGGATCCCATTATAGGGTAGGGGATCTTGGCGACATGAAAAACAATCTTCTCCGTCCTATAGTTCAGCTTGGCCCCAAATGTAACGGGCAACGTGATCTTACCCATTGGCTGACTCCTCCCCGGGTTGACCCCTTGAAACGTGCCCATGTCCTCGAGATCTCCATCGGGGATCTGCAGCCTCTCGATCACGGCAGGCGAGATCAAGTTCAGAGCGGCCCCACCGTCAACTAGCACTTTTGCCACCTTGAGGTTGCGTATTGTTGGGGAAACCAACAACGGCAAACACCCGACCGCAGTCGTGCGATCTGGGTGATCCTCGGTGTCAAAAATGATAGGCGTTCTGGACCACTTCAGTCGCCTCTGGGCATCGAACGATGGCTCCGCCGCAGTGACCTCACGCGCCCACTGCTTCAGTTGGCGGTGAGAGGTGTGCAACGAGGCTCCGCCGTTGATGCACATGGCCTCCGTAGCTTTCTGGAACTCATGCTCGCCGGACTCGTCGTCCTCATCATGATCATCATCTTTCTCCCTCTTGTCGCGGCCCCGAGCGGGCCTCTCTTGTTGATTATCCTTGTCGCGGCGACCTCCTCGACCGCCGCGCTTCTTGTCGGACCCCTCAGCACCATCCTGGCCCTTCTCCTTATCGCGCCTGTCATATTCAGCTTTCTGCTTCTCTGCAAGCAGCTCAACCTGCCGGCAGTTCTGGAGGTCATGGCCTTTGGTGCGGTGGATCTTGCAGTACTGCTTGTCGGAGCCTCCTGGCTTGTCGGCAACCGCCAAGGCCCGGCAGGCGGCGCACCCGGCAACTTCCTTGCCGGGGTCGTCAACCTTGGCCTTCTTGGCGGCGCCGGGGTCGCCGGATCCCTTGACGGCAAGCATGGTCTTGCCCTGATGCTTCCTGTTGCGGCGTCGGCCCTTCTTTGCTGGGGCGACGGCATCTTCGTCTATGGAGTCGGTTTCCACGCCGGAGTCTTCGCCGGGGTACTTCCTTCCTTCTTCAGCCCGAGCGCACCTATCGGCCAGATCATATAGCTTGGCTACATCTCTAACCTTGTTCATCGCCAGCTCCTCGCGCATCTTGCGGTTGCTCACATTCTGATGGAATGCACTGATGACAGCGGCGGGATGAACATCTGGGATGTTGTACTGCACACGGCTGAACCTTTGTATGTACTTGCGCAGGGACTCGCCATCCTTCTGGGGGATGACATGCAAATCACTCGCCTGGCCAGGAGCTTGGTGGCCTCCGGTAAAGGCGCCAACAAACTCGTGGCATAGATCCGACCAAGAAGAGATGGAATCCACTGGCAGGTGCATCAACCATGACATGACGTTTGGCTTAAGTGCCAACGGGAAATAATTGGCAAGCACCTTATCGTCGCGAGCCCCGGCAGCTTGCATCGCGATGGTGTAGATGCTGAGGAACTCCGACGGGTGAGTCTTTCCGTTGTATTTTTCTACGACCTCAGGCTTGAACGTGCGGTGGGTGGGCCACTGGAACTGCCACAGCTCACGGGTAAAGGCTGGACAACCCACCTCGTAAGGTAGGTCACCGGCACCCACCGGCGCTGGGCGGTCCATAGTGGGTCCCGCGCGCCTATCTGACTGATGGTGCGCGTCCCGCCGCCGCTCGATAGTGGTCCGAGCGTCTTCCTGAGCTCTCTCTTGAAGGACTTGACATTGGTCGCAGCGGGCTCGTGGGTCAGATGACATTGTGGAAACGTTGTCACAGGCATCGGCCCGACGAGCCGGTGGTTGCTGTTGCTGGCATGGGGGAGGAGACTGCACCGTGGTCGCAGCAGCCGCGGTCCTCCCACCATTGGCATGCACTGGCTCAACGGAGCACCGGCACGAGGGTCTCGCTAGTCGCGGTTCATCTTTATTGGCAAAGATGATGAGGCTCCGAATGGTGGCTCTCCACTCGTCGAGCTTCTCCACAGCAGGAGGAAAGTCGAGGAGCAGTTGCACGCGCGCCAACGCATCTGCTGGCATGGGTGGCGGCGAAAGTTGCGTGGACCGTGACGCCCCTCGACTTCTAACCACGTTAGAAGGAACTTTATGATGGTCTCGCGGCCGCGCGCCGCTTCCGCCAGCGTCCAGGTGCGCACGCCGGCCCGGTGAGTCCTGAGAGTGATGCAAAGGGCTCTTCCGCGGGGCGCCCGGGGGCACCGACGTCGCGGCGTTGCTCATCGCGCGTGGCCTGGGAAGGCCGCAGCGCCGGCGCCGGCTGGGGCATCATAGAGGTTGCCACACCACCCGTGGGCAGCACGGCTCCGCCCCTGGACCCAGCGGCGTGTGGCTCGTCGTTTTTGACCCGAACGACACCGCTCGCCTGGCTCCGATAGCCAGAGTGTCGTGGATGCTCACGGGCCTTGCCTCCGGCACCATCCGTGGCCACCCTGTCGCCCGCCCGCGCTGGTGCGGACGGGCCGGTTCCGGACGACCCAATCGCTGTAATCCCCTTCTTCTTGGGGGCCATGGCGATGATGAAGTCGATGCGCTCACTTCTAGACCAGATTTTCACAGCGCGTCCCCCCTACCTGGCGCACCAAAGATGTCGGGGCTCAGGAACGACACCTATGGGATCACATGGAATCCCTACTACGGTTGGTAGGGCGCGGGGATGTGCAAGGAGCGGGTCTAAAAGATAAACGCGGGGGAATTTTTACCCAGGTTCGGGCCGCAAACGATGCGTAATACCCTAGTCCTGCTTTTGTGTGTATTTGGTGTTCTTGAGTTTTTGAACTAGCTACAATGCATGCCTAGTCCAAAAAGTCCAAATCCTTCCTCGGTACGCCTCGGGCCTCCTTTTATATGTCAAAGGGGTTGCCACAGTGGGACACCTGAGGTGGAAAGTGTCTACAGTGTACAAGTCTATCCCTGACATCGTCGGACAAACGCATTTAATGCGCCACCTATGTGTCCTCTTGCTTTATCGAGGACGGCAACAAATCTCGTCCCGTCCATCGTCGCCTCGCCTTGCTTCGATGCGCGTCCAAGCTGACGAGGCATGCAGCACCACGCTGGCTGGCTGGCTACTGCGCTGGTGCGGTGACAAGGTCTTCATGAAGATCTGCATGCCACCACGCAGGTGCTTGACTGGTTGTCTTAGAGGTTCCTTGCTGCCACGCAGGTGCGTGCCTAGTTTGGTAGGCTGGTTGCCGCGTCGGAACGGCTGTGGGACAGCGAAACCTTGGTAGGTGCGGGACTGGTTGTGGCCCCGCAGATGCCCCCGGCAAGAGTCTTGCCGGGGTCTTGTGGGCGTCCCCGGCAAGGATCTTGCCGGGGGTCTCGTGGTCGTCCCGGCAAGGATCTTACCGGGGGTCTTCGTCTGTCCCCGGCAAGGATCTTGTCGGGGGTCTTCGTCTTCTGGTTCCCATCTAGATTTGCAGGCCTTTGGTCTTCACAAAGATCTGCATGCCACCACGCAGGCGCCCCCGAGCCTTGGTCTTGATGTTTGTCGATGGTGCCATGACTCTCAGGCTCAAGGGTGGCGGCCTTGCTAGTGTTGGGCAAGTTGCCCCAGCAAGGCTCTTGCCGGGGTTGTGTAGGCCGCCCCGACAAGGGTCTTGCCGGGGGAACCCACCTTGCCCCTTTGCTCTTTATGCTTCTGGCTTGAGTGCTGCCTCGGCAGCCTTGTATCTTCCCTTCCTCTGCCCTGCCAAGCCCGGCCCCGTGCACAAGTAAAGGGGTACAGAAAAGGCCCCTACTTTTGTACACCGACAGACGTGATGCCTATATACATGATCATTGTCTAGGATATCGTCATAATTATTTGGTTTTCTATCGATTGCCCAACCATAATTTGTCTACCCGCCATTGCTATTTTCTCGAGAGAAGCCACTAGTGAAATCTACGGCCCCCGGGTCTATTTTCCTATCATATACTTTCTGATCCATATTGCCAATTGCCTTTTCTTTTATTTGCCTCTTTTATTTTTAGATCTATATTATCAAAAACCCAAAAATACCTTGCTGCATTTTATTTACTTTTATTTGCATCTATCAATCTACTACAATTTTATACTATCCTCACGTCACTTTTTGGCACCGCTACCAGAAAGGGATTAACAACCCCTTCAACGCGTGGGGTTGCAAGTATTTGTTATTTGTGTGCAGGTACCGTTTACGTAGTGTTGCGTGGTTCTCCTGCTGGTTCGATAACCTTGGTCTCATCACTGAGGGAAATACCTTACTATTGTTGTGCTGCATCCTCCCTGATTCCTTGGGGAAACACCGACGCATCTCAAGTGACATCTGTGGCCCCCTCTGGTTGATTCTTGCACCAGTATTTTTATATATTCCACAAAAATTCTCCGTAAATTTTCTGGTCAATCCGAGAACTTTGATTTCTGCACAAAAATAACACCATGGCAATTCTACTGAAACCAGCGTCAGTCCGGGTTAGTTCCATTCAAATCATGCAAATTGGAGTCCAAAACAAGGGAAAAAGAGTTTGGAAAAGTAGATATGATGGAGAAGTATCAACTCCCCAAGCTTAACCCATTGCTTGTCCTCAAGCAATTCAATTGACAAACTGAAAGTGATGAAGAAAAACTTTTACAAACTCTTTTTGATCTTGTTGTTGTAAATATGTCTAACTGATGTTTAGGTTTTCAGCAAAAGATATGAACTAACCATATTCACAATAACATTTAGGTCTCACATTTACTCATATCAATGGCATAATCAACTAGCGAGCAATAATAATAGATCTCGGATGACAACACTTCTTCAAAGCAATCATGATATAATATGACAAATTGGTATCTCGCTAGCCCTTTCTAAGACCGCAAAATATAAATGCAGAGCACCTCTGAAGATCAAAGACTGACTAGACATTATAATTCACGGCAAAAGAGATCCAGTCACACTCATACTCAATATCAATTAATAACAAAGCATATACATGATAGTGGTGCTCTCCAGCTGGTGCTTTTTATAAGAGAATGATGGCTCAACAATAAAAGTAAATAGATAAGCCCTTCGCAGAGGGAAACAGGGATTTGTAGAGGTACCAGAGCTTGAGCTTTTCAAAATAGAGATGAACATAATTTTGAGCGGTATCCTTTCATTGTCAACGTAACAACCAAGAGATCTTACTATCTTCCATGCTAGATACATTATAGGCGGTTCCCAAACAGAATGGTAAAGTTTTCACCCCCCTCCACCAACAATCACACTCCACGACTAGCCGAATCCACGGGTACTGTCCATACTAACAACAGTCCTGGGGGAGTTTTGTTTTATGATTATATTTTGATTTGATTTCGAGCATGGAACTGGGCATCCCAATTACCAGCCACTTTCTCACGAATGACATGTGAATAAACACTCAACATGGGAATAACCCACCTAGCATGAAAGATACTGGCAGCCCCCAGTCGCTACATGAGCGATTCGGGCATACAAAACAGATTTTCATTTGAAGGTTTAAAGTTTGGCACATGCAAATTTACATGGAACGGCAGGTAATTACCCATATAGGTAGGTATGGTGGACTCATATGGAACAACTTTGGGTTTAAGGAAGTGGATGCACAAGCAATATTCCCGCTTAGTACAAGTGAAGGTAAGGATGGCAATGGGTCGGGTTTGGATCGGGTTGAACAATATTACATCCATATCCAAATCCATGAAGACATTCCCTGCTCGCCCATGAAAAAACCCACGGGTGAAATTTTGTGTCCATGTCCAAACCCGATGGATATCCATCGGATATGGATATCCATCGGGTCATTCCAACACATAAGCTCTTAGATTCTCGCAAAAAATGACATAGCACGAGTACACTGCATCATATAAGCTTTGAAATTCTCTAATGTGAGATTTCCCTTATTACCAACTCGACCTTTTGATGCTCCTGTGCTAGTACCTTGAGAATTAGATGTCAGGGTAGCATACTCCATCATCTGCACTTCAACAGTCTGAACTCCTGTGCACTTCTACAGATCATTCCATGTGTCTAAACAATAAAATTGAATGGTTTCGAAAATGATAACCATATTTTACTGCCACCAACTAACCAAAAAAATTACTCCATCAATATAAATATTTGCTTCAATTAATACTACAGTTCCAAAAAAAACAGTTTGCATGAAGTCACGAACAAGTACATGATGCATATCCACGTACATGACATGGAACAAGAATATATATTAACCTAAAGGCGTGAACGCCGGCTGTTTGCCGTGGTCGTCGGCTTCTCGAAGCAGCCCTGCTCCTTGTCCTTGACTTCGCCCCCCTTGCGGCCACGCTCTGCATCGGCATGCTCGGCGCCGCAGGTCACAGCCTTGCGCTGCCCCGCCGACGCACATGTGCACTGCTGGTCTGCTGTGTCCTGCGTGCTACTCGAAGTAGTAGAAGTTGAGAGGGAGTCAGGGAGGGTTTGAGGAGATCTATGCATCATAGCTGCCGCTGGCCTTTGACATTGCTGCTACAATGATGCACCATATGTGGAGCCCCATTTGTACCAATGGCTGCGGGATGAGTAAGCCGAGGAGACGAGCCATCTTAATGACCAATTGTTTAATTAGGAGATAGCAGAATGAGAAGGGCCGGTGGAGTAAATAAGTCACAGTGGGGATTGGGCAATTTTCTTTCAGTTTTAGATAAATGAAATTTTATCAGGGCAATATTGGAATATCGGGTCGGGTTTGGGTATGCCCACGGGTACAAAATTATATCCATGCCCTACCCATGATTAGTCGGGTCGGGTTCGGACACGATCCATGGACACAAAAATGTATCCAAACCCTGTTCATTCGGCTCGGGTATCCGCGGGTATCCATGTCCATGGATAAAATTGCCATCCTTAAGTGAAGGCTAGCAAAAGATTGAGGAGCGACCAACTAGAGAGCGACAACGGTCATAAACATGCATTGAAATTAATCAACATTGAGTGCAAGCATGAGTAGGATATAAATCACCATGAACATAAATATCGTGGAGGCTATGTTGTTTTTGTTTCAACTACATGCGTGAACATGCACTACTAGGGAAAAACCTATACACAGAATCTTACCAGCAACGCGCTTTAAAATAAGGCGTTGCTGCTACGTAGCAGTAGCGCGCGCACACAAACCTCGCATCTGAAATAAATGTAGCAGTAGCGCCCCTACTCTAAAACGCGCTACTGCTATAATTGCCACGACGCCGCCGCGAGGCTAGTTCTAGCAGCAGCGCGTTAATACAAACAGCGCTACTGCTACGGATCATAGCAGTAGCTCATTTCCACAATAAGCGCTACTGCTAAGTTTACTACAAAAATTTAGTCCCACCTCGCTCCGTGAAGAGAGTTTCTACCACCTTAAATATGTTACTTCTCAAACTTTCACAAGCACTTGGTCTTCATTGAACTCTATGTGTAGAATTTGTGGCCGCAATATGAGTCTTCGCCGGTTCCTAAACTGGTGAGGATTCATATTGACAAATCAGATTGTACACAAAAAGATCATTGATGATCAATGTATTTTTGATGTCTATTTTTACATGCTGACACATAGCAGTAGCGCGTTCTTTGTGAAAGGCGCTACTGCTAGGTCGTTTAGCAGTAGCGCCTTTCTCTATAGCGCGCTACTGCTAAGCCATTCCATCTCCCACCCCCCCACTCTCCTCTATCTGGTCCGCTCACACTCACACTCACTCGATCTCCCCCTCAACCCCCCCCCCCCCGCGCCGGTCCTCCCCCGTCACCCCTCCTCCCTCTGCGCCGCCGTCACCTCCTCCTCCTCGCTTGACTCGGTACCGGCCTCCTCCTCCGTCCTCCCTCCACTCGCCGCTGGCCAGCCCCTCCTCGCTCCACCTTCCTCACTACTAGAAAAAGGCCTACTAATGGCGCACCTAATCTGGCCATTAATGGCGCATTAGTGGTGCACCATTAGTAGCACGCCATTAGTATATTTTACTAATGGCGCACCACTGGTGCGCCATTAGTATCTGGTATACTAATGGCGCACCCCAGATGCGCCATTAGTATATACAACAATGCGCCATTAGTATGCCTCCCAGGGGGCCATGTATACCCAGGTGCTTTGGCATACTAATGGCGCACTACAACAGGATGCGCCATTAGTAACTTCGGCATACTAATGGCGCACTGTTTAGTGATGCGCCATTAGTATCCTTTGGCATACTAATGGCGCACTATGATGTGATGCGCCATTAGTATGAATATTAGGTTTTTTTATTTTTTTATTTTCTGTTTTTTGCACAGGTTACAAAATGTATAATTGGACAAAATATAGACAGCACACATCAACAACAGATTCATCGAATACAATAGAAGATTAGTCTCTGAATACAATTCATCATTTTAGTCTCCGAATACAATTCATCATATTAGTCTCCGAATTGAAAAGACCGAACAAAGATAGAACATTATATTACAAGTCTCGAGACCGCGAGTTTGTCTTCACATTACAAGTCGATATCGATCATCTAAACTACCATCACATAGAAGAGAGCTGCGGTCATCACGATGAGCATCATCACGATGAAACTCGTCTTCATCCGGTTCCTCCAACGCTCCCTCCCCTCTCCCGCTAGATAGCGGGCGTATCTAGATTCGGCCTCGGCCCTAGTGGCGTACCCTTTGTAACTGTTACCGCTGAATCGGTGAACCTGTCTCCGACACTCCTCCCAGTCGTCGTAGACTCCAGGAACCTTACCCTTGTACACGACATACCACGGCATCGCTATGCAGTAGCCAAACGAAACGTTAGTACTAATTCACAGACAATACATAAGCAATATATAAGTATGCAACAGAACGATCGGAAGAGAAAAGCAAGACATTAATAGCATCGATTACATCTAAGTTGAAGGACTCTCGAAACCAAAGAGACATACTACAAGTTCATTAAAGTTTAATTACAACATGAGCCAATCGATGTTTCAGAACTAGACACAGCATCACTGCTTTCGACTCGACTCAAGGGACCGGAGCATGGATGAAGCCGCCGTCTATCGTGGGAGTCATGAAACCACGGGCGTTGTCAGCCTGCATTTGTAGGATTGTGTCGATGTCACTGTTGGACGGTTGATTTCTGAGGTAGAACTGCCCCGAGGTACGAAGGACATCTTGATGGATGATTTCCGCAAACTCCGACTGGATGCGAAAGAATTCTTGTCTGATGTCCGCGTCCTGGATTGCCGACACGCTCGCGGCCCAATCTTTGAGTCTACTCGGTAGCAGTAGTTGATGATGGTCCCGTACGATCGCCCGCATGTGATGGATGGCGTAGTAGGCACCCTTCTGACCGCCAGGCGGCTGCTTGACGCAGCAGAACGTCGTATTGTGGGAGAACACGTGCTTGCCGTACTTACGAATAGGCCTGGTGAAGGTGCCTCCAGATTTGATGTAGCCGGGGAGAACATCATCAAGAACCTTCTTGACATTTGTGTAGTCTACGTTCAACTGACGGTCCGGGTCGAAATACGTGGCCATGGAATATTTGGGGCTTAGGAGGATGAGCGTGCAATGTGTGTCACTGCAGAAAACACGGAATGTTAAAAGAAAAACGATCGAAATCTAAGAATTCATATGTTACGGGGCGGTTGAGGGGAGGACTTACTCAGGAAAGTAAGGCACGAGGAAGTTGTCCTTATCTTGGTTTGCCAGAATGACGCCTTCGAGGTAAGAACTCGCGACTTGCCGGTCCCCAGCGCTGCCCAAGATCTTGGCACGCATGTAGAAGGGGTCGACTGTCACGATGTCCGGGGTCTTGTCGCGAATGATCCGCATCTCCATACTCAGCGAAAATAGCCGAACGAAGGTGTAGTGCAGTGGATGAAGGTTCAACATAGCGTGGATGTCATCAAACCGCAGGACGATCGTACCCCCAATGGAGTTATCCACAAAGCCCTTGCCCTCTGGCACCTTGGCCGCGAAAACCGGGTATGCCACATCCTTCTCTCGGAGACGCCGCTTCTCCAAAGAAAGAACACTGTCATGCAGACTCCGCATAGCACCGGTTGCAGCATCGAGCATATTTCTCGGTAGCATCGGCCTACCCGCCACATGCACCCTCCTCGAGATATCCGCAGTTGAAGGTGGCCCGTCCTGAGCACGGATCGTACTCGGTGCCGGCTGGCCCGCACCCTTGTTAGTCTTTTTTTTGCGTGCCTTCTTCTTGATCTCCTGTAATGGGACCGAGTTCTGCTCACAGACCGCCTTCTTGAGTGTGTTGGGGCTGATCATATTTTGCACCTCGCCTATCTGAGGCTCGGTGAAGTCGGCAGCTGGAGGCGTCTCCTAAGAGCTGAACTGCAGACGACGCCTGTTGCAACTTGGCTTCTCCGCGGTACCAGCTAGATCGCACACGTCTTTTGTTGGGTTGGGTTCTTGAGAAGGAGGCCCCATGAAGTCGCCACCGTCCCCATGATCGGCAAAGTACTGATCGACGTTGGCAAATGTATCGTCGTCGTCGTCGTTCTGATCTTGTGCCATATGCATGTTTGGATCCAGTGGCATAGGGATGTCCGGCACCGTTGCGGCGGTCTTGCCATGGGGCCGACTTGGCGCCGGCACGACTGGCGGTGTTGTCTTTGGGGTGGTGTCCCCCGCCCCCAAACGAATCTGGCTCTTCGGCCAAAGCAGGGGCCAGCTCAGGCAGGCGCTGAGGTTCATCACGTCATCATCGTCGGCCCCGATGGGTCGAATCGGAGGTAACACCTCGTCGCAGCCTGGCACCACCCGAACCAGTTGAACCCTAAACAAGTTGGGTGGCATCTGGGTACCGTGGAACAAGGGGTTGCCCGGTTGAACGATTTTGCCCTTGGCGACATCGATCAACTCGTTTTTCATGAAGTGCAGGAGAGTGCATGGAACGTCGGCGGCGCCCTGCGAAAACATGTAGGGCGTTAGGGATGCCCAGTCAAAGGCAAGGAGATGAAGTCCTCGGCCGAGAGAGGCTTAATTAGTTACCGTGATGATGGCGTCGAGCTCGGCTAATGTCGAGGCACCGCCAACGGCGGGCGTGCAGTTGACGGAGGGGCCGCTTGCTGCAGAGGTGCCGGCCGGCGTACACCCGGGTGCATTAAGCTCCCGTGCCGGCGTCGGAGACACCAATGCCGCCTCCGCCGGAGACACCAATGGCCCCGCCATCGCGTTCTGTGAGTTGCTGGCCGTGAAGCTAGGAATCAGGGGCGGCCCCTGTTGGCCGCCCGCAATCCACGCACTAATCCCCTGGATCAAGGTAGGCACAATGGCGGTGATCGTCGCTCCGAGTTGTTGTTGCACTTACTCTTGGACAATCTCCGGAATCCGCGCCACCTGTGCCCTGAGTTCTTGAACCTCGCGCGCCTGGCTTTCCGAGCTGGTCTTTTTCTCCTTTGGCCCAGCAGTGTCATAGTATGACGACCATTTTGTCGACAAGCCTTTGCCGGCCACACGACCAGCTGACGTCGGCTTACTGAGCTTATCCTTGTTCTTCATTACATTCAACGCCCTATTTAGAGTGGTGTCCCAAGGGTTGCTCTTAGTCGACCCCGCGCTACTGCTTTCAGTCGCCTACGGAAGGAATGTGAACCATTTAGAAATTTGGCTTCATTAATTAGAATGCAACCATATGGAGCTAATTACGAGGGGGTGTATTCCTTACCAGAACAAGCTCAAGCGCCCTGGTCTTCGGATCCGTGGTAAGCTCCTTTGTTTTCGGGTCCCTCTTGTACCGGGCCCTGACAAAGTTCCTGGTCTGCTTGTCACCGTATTTATCGAAGAGGGGCGGTAGGCCTTGCTCGGCACGGTCCGCCTCCTCCTTGTCCCATATAGGCTCCGCCACTCTGTAACCGCCGGGACCGAGTGTGTGTTCCCCTAAGTTCAGCTCCCGCATTTCTTTCCCCCACTTACTTGATTCGGAGTGTGCGATGCTCGAGCAATTGATCTTGAAGTCGTTGTAGTCATCTTCGGTGATCGAAGGATTTTTCTCCTTGATCTTCTCATAACTCTCACCTTTCTCGATCATTCTCTTCACATTGCTTTTCCAAGTAGACAGGGCCTTGCTCATCTTCGTGAGGGCAGCATTGTTCACTTTATTCCCTTTGAGGCTTGTGTTTTCAAATTCAGCGGGGAACTTGTATCGTTCGTGCAGCTTCGTGAAGAGGAGGTTGCGCAAATTCCCTCGGTCAGGATGCCTCAGGTTCTCGGTGTTGATCGAGACGGTGCTCCGGAGAATGCACCCGAGCTGAAGCGAGTACCCCTTGACTATTCGTTCGGGCGCCGTTGGATTCCCGTCGGAGTCCACTTCAGTAACTTCCTCCTTGAGGGTGCGGAGCACGGTCGGGCGCCGGTCCTTCCGTTGCCTCTTCGGTTGGCTGCCATCTGTGCGTGCGCCGCCATCATCAGTGGTGGCATCCTCGGTGGCACCATCAGTGGTGGCATCAGTGGGGTCATCCTCGACGGTACCATCAGTGGTCTCAGGATCGGTGGGGAAGGCGGCGTCCTCATACAAGTGAGGTTGTTCCTCCATCTCCTGGGACAGCTTCCAGAATGGCTTGTCGACGCCCGAACCCCCGGCCTCATCGTTGTTGGCCATGTTTCTCTCTAAATAGGAACAAAGTTTGGTCAAAAAGTTGGTTATTGTCAAGGAACAAGATCATGGTCTCATCATTTAGGGTTTGTCGACACCGAGGCATCCTAAAAGCTAAGCTTTTATCATTGAGGGTTTTTCGACGCCGAGGCACCCTAAAAGCCTAAGCTTTCATCATTTCGGTTTTTATCGACACCGAGGCACCCTAAAAGCCATGCATTAGTCACAAGTACGCCGGGGCACTTGATCCTACTTAATTACCTACTAAGATACCCCGGCCCATGCATTAGTCACAAGTACCCCATATGTCCTATTTTCAGCAAAGTCATGCTAAAATTCACGGAAAATTTCAGCATGACCTTTGCTGAAAATAGGACATATGGAGTACCCGAATTTGCCGGAACGGAAGTTAATCGACATTCCGGCAAACTCAAGGGCCTCTCGGGTGGACAAGGCAAAAAAGGCCTCCATCACAACATGGAAAATACATTGGCATGTGAAGAGGTGAAACAATATATGCATCTCCAAGCAGTATCATCTCCAAGCAGTATCATATTTGTAATGACTGAAAATATTTACTTCAGGAAATATTTACTACTGTAGTTTCTGTTACAAACAAAAAAAAGACTGAAGTTTGTCCTAGCTATATTTCAGGATGATTTTTCAGTTGCTCATGCTTTTTACAAATTGTAGCTACTGTTTTTTATACCTAAACAAAATTGCCCTAGCTATATTTGCTACTGTTTTTATACCTAATTTTTTGCTACTGTTTTTTTAATTTGCTACTGCTTTTTTTATTTGCTACTGTTTTTTTATACATACACCACCAAAGTCCAAAGAGTAACCACTTATTAGCTACCAGGAGTAAGTAACTAACTAAATACACTTCTATAACAAAATAAATCAGAAACTTAGTTTTCAGTGTAATGAAACTAATTTGGCGTTGTAGGTCTTGATATATTTTTCTTATGGACTTGGTCAAATTTGAATAAGGACAAAGCTAGAACTTCAATTAATTTGGAATGGAGAGAGTAATCCACAATAGATAAACTGAAGCATACTAAATGAAGACAAGCTCTTGGATGCTACACCTTAGTTTTAGAATAGACAAACAGACACGTTCTAACTTCTAATGGAAAACATGGTTAGATAGATGATTACAAATTGCACATGAAAGAACAGGGGTAAATATTGTTAACAGAAGACAGCCAAACAAATATATTGCTCTTTATGAGGTTATGAGGTTACAGAGTACAAACTTAACTTGAGAATGACAGTGTTCAAAATAGTCAATGAAAAATTCATCAGTACTGAACATAATTAACAGAAGTTATTTTGATGGTATATAAGAATATTTATGGAACAAACAACATGAAGATAGCTGCAATCTTAAACAAAAATCAAAGCACACTTGTCTGTAAAAAGCTAACAAACTATGTGATGCTTCCAGCTAATATGTTCAGAGAACAGGAGCATGAGAAAAAATAACAGAAACTATATGATTTAACTGGTTTCAAAACATGAAGTCCTAAAAGCTCTTGTTTTTGACTTTGCATCCACTGATAAAGAAGAATCAGAGTAGTGAGCAAGACTGTAAATGTTCTGAAAATTAAAAGAAAAGAGAGATTGCATGTTCATCTTAGCTGCAGTATGCATAACAGCCTGGGTGCAGAAGCAAAGATACATGATGTTCTCCTGGGAAGATGACTAAATGCACAAGAGATAACGCATATTAACTCTCCATTAACTAATTCCTTTTAGAAGCAAAGATGAACTTGGGTGACCAAATGTGGTTCAAGTACTGCTGTGAACAGTACCACCTATGTTTGTTTGGTTTTTTTTTGCAGAGACAGATGCAGGGGAAATACATATAAAAAAGGCATAACAGGTTTGCCAACAAATCAATAATGACTAAGAAGGAAAGGCACACGCTTGATATACACAAAAATGATGAAATCAACTAATAAGGACTCGGACAACCCCCTAGCTAAATGACCTCCATTACAATTACTGAAGTATCAAGCAGAAAAACAGAGGAAAAGTATACCTAGACGAGCGTGGTGGTATAGGCGCTAGGCAGTAGGTTCTTTACCAGAGTAGTATGTGCATCATCAGAGGTTTGACACATAGGATTAAATGAACATAGTCACATAACCATCTCACAGCATCAGAGGTGGGAAATGAAGGCGGGGGTGATTTGGATGGGGTACCTGCGGGCGTAGAAGACGGGGGCGTCGTCGGGGACGAAGACGTCGACGCTGTGGATGTTGGTGGTGGTGCGACGAGGTCCGGGAGGCGACGAGGTCCGGGTGGTGGTGGTGCTCCGAGGAGACGAGGAGAGCGGCGCCGAGGAGACGAGGACGACGGGGCGGCGGGGCGGCGGCGTCGGGAGAGGAGAGGGCGGCGTCGGGGCGGAGACGAGGACGACGGGGCGGCGTCGAGGCGGCGGGGCAGTGGCGTCGGGAGAGGAGAGGGGAAGGGGATCGAGGGCGAGGGCGAGGGAGAGAGAGGGGATAGGTTATCCAACAGGTACATCCATACTAATGGCGCACCTCATCCTGGTGCGCCATAAGTACATCCACACTAATGGCGCACCTCACCCTGGTGCGCCATTAGTATTTTTTTTGATTTCTGCTCGAGCCAACAGGTTATCTTCCACCTTACCTGATCCACACCAAGTTCCCTCTACTAGCTCGACTGGTCAGCAGCCAGTTCTCACACCAGGAGGTCCTGGGTTCGATTCCTAGGCTCCACAATTTTTTTTATGCATTTAAAATGCTGTTTGATATTTATTTGTGTTTAAATATGTTCAAACTTGTTTAAATCATAACAGTAATATTTTTTTATAAGACAGTAATAACTTTTTAAAAAATATCATCAAACAGTAATGCCGGTGGAGCGGGGGGGGGTGCGCGGGGTGCGGGGGGCCGGTGGACCGGGGGGTGCTCGGCGGCGAGGGGGACCGGATCTGGCGAGGTGGGATAGCTAGCGATCGAGATGGAGGGGGATCGAGATCGAGTGTCCATGAAATTTAAAAATATTCATGATAGTTCAAAAAGTGCCCATGAAATACAATCGAGAAATGAAGGCTACGATTTAAATACAATCGATCTTAGCTAGCTATCTGTTCACAATCTTCTTGCCCTTCTTTTTCGCAAATGGAGTTCTTCTGTGGAACGGACGTCCTTTAGGTAGGGTGGTCCTGCTTCTTCTTGTGGTGTATGCTGCTACTTCATCATCGTCGTCATGTTCGATTCTCGGGTCGCCGTACTTGTCGAAGTCTTGCTCATTGGCTACTCCATCCATTCCGATGATCTTCCTTTTGCCTCTCCTCACGACAACACGACTGGGCTTTGACGGGTCGGTAATGAAGAAGCATTGGTCCACTTGGGAAGCCAGTACCCATGGCTCATTTTTCGCGGTGACGTTTGCGCCTGCGGTCTTGGATTTGGCTTCGGGTATAACCATGGTGGTGAAATACCGGTCTTCTTTTAGGACGCTCTTGGCCCATCTGACACGGAACATCGGGACCTTCTCTCCAGCGTAGCTCAGCTCCCAGATCTCCTCGATCCTTCCGTAGTATCTGTCCTTGTCGTTACCGGTGTAGGATTCCATCGTTACCCCGGAGTTCTGATAACCATCGCTCTTCATGTCCTTGGCCTCGGTGTAGAATGTGTAGCCGTTGATATCGTACACCTCATAGGTCATCAGGTTGTGCTCGGCGCCCTATGACAAGGCGAATATGAGTTGTTCTTCCGCGGAAGAATCCTCATGTAAAGGGTACGACAGAAGCTTCTGCTTGAACCAACGCGTGAAACATGAGTTGTGCTCTTTGAGTATATCTCCGTCCGTCCTCTGTTGGCCTCGGTCATTGTACGTCTTCTTAATAAAGGTTTTGTGCTCTACCACCCAAGGATCGACCACGTCTATGTGTTGTAGCGCGACTAGGTTTGCTCTTTCAAAGTCGGCGAGTCGACCCTCGAAGTCGACATGCATTTCGCGGCGACCCTCACGGTGACCCCATCCAGCGAGCCTGCCGAGGTGCCTGTTGACGGGCAGACCAACGGGGTTCTCGATGCCTAGATAATTCGTGCAGTAGGAGATGCACTCTTCGGTCAGAAAGCCCCTGGCTATGCTTCCCTCTGGACGTGACATGTTGCGAACGTATCCTTTGATGACACCATTCATCCTTTCGAACGGCATCATGCTGTGCAGGAACGTCGGCCCGAGTTGGATGATATCGTCCACGATATGGACCAGCAGATGCACCATAACGTCGAAGAATGCGGGCGGGAAGTACATCTCAAGCTCGCATAGTATCACCACGATCTCTTCCTGTAGCCTTCTGAGTTGCCTCACGCCAACAGACTTTCGAGAGATGACGTCGAAAAAGTTGCATAGGCCAAATAGCGTTTCACGGACGTGCGCGTCCATGATCCCATGGTTTGCAACTGGAAGTATCTGCGTCATCAGCACGTGACAGTCGTGAGACTTCATCCCGCTGAACTTCAGCTTCGCTAGGTCTAGGTATCTGCTTATCTTCCCCGCGTAACCGTAAGGAAGTTTTACTCCTACGAGGCAGGTGAAAAACTGCTCGATCTCCTCCTGACTTAGAGTGAAGCACGCGGGAGGGTAGTCATTTCCGGTCTTCTTGGCCTTTTTGCCTTTGCGACGACTTTCCGTGTCCTGCTTCGCCTCATCATCATCATCATCATCATATATAGCGTGAAACTCCTGCCTGATGCCCATTGATTTCAAGTCTGCCCTTGCTTTCGGCCCATCTTTGGTCCTCTCTGGCATGTTGAGCAGGGTACCAAGCAGACTCTCGCACATGTTCTTCGTGATATGCATGACATCAAGGCTGTGAGGCACACGGTGGATCTTCCAGTACGGCAAGTCCCAGAAAACAGACCTCGTTTTCCATACCTTCAGCAGCGGCTCTGGCGCCTTTCGCTTCTTTCCCGGCTCTGGCGCCTTTTGCTTCTTTCCCGGCAGTGGCAGTCTTTCCAATTTTTCAACAGCTCGTCTATTTCCTCGCCGCTCCTCGTACGCGGGCGTCCTCGGGGTTCGGTTTCACCATCGAATAGATCCTTGCGTTTTCTCCACGGGTCATCGTCGCGAAGCCACCTTCGATGTCCCATGAACACAGTTTTCGAAGACCCGGGATCTCTATCTAGCTGGCGATACGTTGTGTCATCCATGCACCTGACGCATCCAGAAAATCCGTGGACCACCTGCCCCGCGAGATATCCGTAACCGAGATAGTCGTGCACCGTCGTGAGCAGCGCGGCTCTCATAGGGAAATATTCTTTCTCTGCGGCGTCCCACGTATTGGCTGGCGTTTTCCACAGCGTGTCAAGCTCCTCTTTCAGCAGCCCCAGATACAGATAGATGTCGTTCCCTGGTTGTTTCGGTCCTTCAATTAGCATACTCATGTGAATGTACTTCCTCTTCATGCACAACCAGGGGGGAAGGTTGTACATCCACACAAACACAGGCCAGGTGCTATGTGTGCTTCTCTGGCTGCCAAACGGATTGACTCCATCGGTGCTCGCGCCCAGCACGATGTTCCTTGGATCGTTCCCAAATTCTAGGTCTTCGAAGTTCAACGCTTGCCACTGGCTCGCATCCTTAGGGTGACTCAGCATCTTGTCTTTTTTATCTATCTCCGGATCATTTGCGTCATCTTCTCGCTTCTTCTCCTCCCTATCCGCGTGCCAACGCAGGAGCTTTGCTACCTTAGGGTCCACGAAATACTGCTGCAGACGAGGAGTGATCGGAAAGTACCACACCACTTTTCGAGGAGCTTTCTTCCTCTTCTTGTATCGAGTGACGCCGCACACCGGACATATGGTAGACTCCGCGTGCTCGTCACGATAAATGATGCAATTGTTCATGCACACATGGTATTTCACGTGCGGTAAATCCAGAGGACACACGATTTTCTTCGCCTCCTCCAAACTGGTCGGGCACTTGTTCCCCTTGGGAAGACGTTCGTGCCAGAATGACATGTTCTCGTCGAAGCATGCGTCGGTCATTTTGTGTTTTACCTTCATCTCCAGAGCCATGAGCGTTACTTTCAGGCGGGTATCCTCGGGCCTGCATCCTTCATACAATGGAGTAACCGCGTCTAACTCAAGTTGATCCATCTTGGCTTTCTCTCGGGCGGCAGCTCTTGCGTTATCCGTCTGCTTGAGAAGCAGCTCTTGAATATGAGGGTCATGCACCCAGCCCATCGATGGTCCAGCGTCGTCTACTCCGCCGGCATCTTCCTCATCATCATGTCCTGCATCTTCTACATGATGACTGTGTACAGCATCACCGTCGTGATCATCTCCTGGGGATTCTTCGTCTTCTCGCCCACCCGAGCCGCGGTGGTTGTCTTGCTGCCCTTCCTCATTTCTTGCCCGGCCCCCATGGACGACTTCGTAGTCATCTTCATCACCTTGCCACCGATAGCCATCCATGAAACCATGCAAGAGCAGGTGGTCCCGCACCTGCCAGGATTCCGGGTCCGCAATAAGGCTCTTCAGCTTGCATCTTTGACACGGACATCTTATCTCTGTCTCGTTCTTTTGAAGCATCTCGGCCTTTGCGGACCTCAAAAACCTATTCACGATGCCTTCGGTCATCATGCGGACCATGGTCGCCTGCGGGGTAGAGCAAAACGATATTTTAGAACCAAGAAAAAATTTGGCATGACTTTCCCTAAAAATAGGACCAAAAAGAATGCTTAATGCCAAAATTCTCGCCGAAACGGAAATGAATCAACATTCCGGCAAAATATTGGCAACTATCGCATTTCAAATACCGGTACACCTCCAAACACAAACACATATGCAACACCACAAACATATGCAACACCACAAACATACATAGATCTAGCTAGGCCATAAAAAGTGCATGTGCACATTGTTGTAGGGAGAACAACATAAATATAGCTTCCCCCCTTACTTACCTATCAAAACAAGGTAATTTAACCACTTAAATTGAATGAATCTATGGTGGAAATGAGGTGAAGAAGAGGAGGCACCCGAGACAAGGAGGAGGTGGAGAGAATGAAGTGGGGAGAAAGTGAGTGTGGGTAGGAGAGGCTGTCCAAAATATCTTGTTGCTGCCCACTTACTAATGGCGCACCAACTCTAAATGCGCCATTAGTAATCCAGGTTACTAATGGCGCACCTTCTGGTAGTGCGCCATTAGTATGTTTGGACAGGCGCACTAGTTAAAAAAAAACTTTTGATACTAATGGCGCACCCTGGGCCAGGTGCGCCATTACTAGTTACAACTAGTAATGGCGCACTGTGTCTGGATGCGCCATTAGTATGTTTGGACAGGCGCACTAGTTAAAAAAAATTTGATACTAATGGCGCACCCTGGGACAGGTGCGCCATTACTAGTTACAACTAGTAATGGCGCACTGTGTCTGGATGCGCCATTAGTATGTTTGGACAGGCGCACTAGTTAAAAAAATTGATACTAATGGCGCACCCTGGGCCAGGTGCGCCATTACTAGTTACAACTAGTAATGGCGCACTGTGTCTGGATGCGCCATTAGTGTGTTTGGACAGGCGCACTAGTTAAAAAATTTTTTGATACTAATGGCGCACCCTGCGCCTGGTGCGCCATTAGTAGTTTCAACTCTAATGGCGTATCAGAAGGTGGTGCGCCATTAGTATATACTAATGGCGCACCGCTTGTCTGGTGCGCCATTAGTGTCAATCCCATCTATAGCCCTTTTTCTAGTAGTGCCTCCTCCGTCCTCCCTCCACTCGCCACTGGCCGGCCCCTCCTCACTCCGCCTTCCTCCTCCGTCCTACTCTCTTCTCCCTCCTCGAGTCGCCCCTCCTTCTCCCTCCTCCCTCCTCCATCCGCAACCCCTCCTCCCAGCTACATTTTAATTTAGTAGGCTAGTTCATATGCAACATTTTGATTTAGTTGATATGATTTAGTTGATTTAGTAGGCTAGTTGATTTAGTTGATTTAGAACATTTTGATTTAGTTGATTTAGTATGCTAGTTGATTTAGTAGGCTAGTTGATTTAGTTGATTTAGTAGGCTAGTTGATTTAGTATGCACCATTTTATTGTTATTTTTTCTGTACATGGATAGCTAGATGCTTTGTTTTTCTGTAATAAGTTACTTTTTGGCAACATGTAGGTGCCAATTTAGTTAAATTTGCCACTTGTTTTTTAATCAATTATCTTAGGCAATAGGGGCCAAATTAGATGAAATGTCTTGGTAGGTGGTACCCTGATTTGGTAGATATTTGTGAAAAGTTTTTTCGGTAATACGTGCCACCAAAATGCTTTGGTAGGTGGTACCTTGTCATCTAATATGTTACTAGATATTAGGATTATAATTGTCCATCAAATTGCTTCTCGCGGAAAAACCAAAAATATCACATGCTACTGTTTTTCTTTCCTGTGAAGTAGATCGTTAATCCTTTGCTCATATTGCTTTAGGAAAATGGCGCCACCACCACCACCACCATGTCGACTATGCAGGTCAAGGTGCGCCAGCAGCCTTGCAACTGGCAAGCTGTTCGGCATCTACTTGCAGCCGAGTTTTTGTCATGCAGCGGTAAGAAATTAGATGAAATGTAACAACTATTTTATTTTTAGTGTTGGCATTACTACATTGTGTCATTTTGCTTTTTTTACACAGATCGTCCCATGCAATGTGAGGTTGAAATTCAACAAGCTGACAGGAGACACTGTGACATTTGAGGCTCCTGGGGGGGCGTACACTATGGAGGTCGAGAAAGGATGCAATATGTCGCAGATTGGAGGAGACGGATGGGCCCGTTTCCTCGCCCGCATGCGTCTTACTGGTGGTGAGTTGATCAGCTTCTCCTTCAGAGCAGAAAGACCCAAGCTGGCTGTCATTTATATCAACCTGGTGGAAGATGATGAAGCTGACGAAGATGATGAAGATGACGAAGATGATGAAAATAATGAGGACCCACTCGATGAAGATGATGAGAACCCATTTCATGAAGCCATCGTAGCTCAAAGAATGAGGCTGAGCGAGGAGGAGGTGTGCAACCTATGGGACATAATTCTGCCATGTGATGACTTTGTCGGGGTGCCATTCGTGACCCGCCTGACAAGTACCATGGTCGATCGGCATGAAATGGTATGTTATACTGACTGTAGTAATTTGATGATATATATATGCTTTATTGTTATACTTACAAATGCAAATTATCCGATGATATGCTTAGTGAATCCGATGATATCCTTAGTGAATCTGATGATATACTTAATAGAAATATATTTGCAAGAGTATGTGTGAGGCTATTTATTAATTGATATGTTTTTCTTATTCAGAAATTGCCAAAGATCCTATCTATGAGTTGTGGTATCGAGCCTGATGAAGAAGGCTCAGCTGGACTACGCCTTACCGCAAGGGGCTCCGTCACTACCTATACTTACCGCATGGACACAAACGGTCGCACATGGCCATCCTAATTACTATCAGGAACACCCACCGCCCAGGCTTCAGGATGATGATCGTCGTCCATATCATCTAGAACTACATATGTGTGTGTGGCTATATCATCTAGAACTACATATGATGATCGTCGTTGATATCATGTAGAACTACATATGGTGATCGTCGTCGATACCACCTAGTACTGCTTGAGGATGCATGTTGACTATATATGAAATTGTTATCTAGTAGTACTACCTAGTACCTATAATGCTTTATGAAATTGATATGTAGTAGTACCTAGTATCTGGAAATTGCAGTTTATTGAAACTGAAACGGGGTAGGAAATTGGGGAAAATGATGAAAGATATAGCAGTAGCGCGGGGCTAGGAAACCGCTATAGCTAACTAATAGTAGCGCGTTCCGGAAAAGCGCTGCTGATATAGTCTATAGTAGTAGCGCGTGTACGGAACGCGCTACTACTAAACGTTAGCCGTACCGCCATACTAGTAGCGCGGCCACCCGCCTGCTGATAGCATCAAAACCCGCGCTACTACTAGGGTTTTCCCTAGTAGTGATGTGCCAAGTCAAGCCACTTGAATCATTCAAAGGAGGGTACCATCCTATCATACTACATCATAACCATTTCAAAATGCATGTTGGCACTCAAGACAAACCATTATACACTCCTAGCTAATTAAGCATGGCATCAATAACTATAATCTCTAATTGTCATTGCAAATATGTTTTATTCATAATGGGTTGAATCAAGAATGATGAGCTAATCATATTTACAAAAACAAAATAGATCGAGTTCGTACCAGCTTTTCTCCATCTCAATCACTTCATCAAATATCGTCATTATTGCCTTTCACTTGCACGATCGAACAGTGTGAATAATAATAAGAGTGCACATGCATTGGACTAAGCTGGAATCTGCAAACATTTATTCAGAGGAGAAGACAAGGTAATATGGGCTCTTTGTTAGATCAACAATAATGCATATGAGAGCCACTCAACATTTTCATCGTGGTCTCCTCCTCATGACCGAAAGAAAAAGAAAAGAATTTCGAAGAAACACATTGAAATATTTTTGGAGTTTTTTGTTTTTATGAAGAAAGCAAAAACAGAAACGAGAAAAACTATTTACACGGGAAGCTCCCAACAAGCAAAAGAAGAACGGGAAATCTTTTTGGGTTTTCTTTTAATACTACTAAATAAACTAAAAAGAAAAACTAAAAAGAAGCGAGAACTATTTTTTTGGATTTTCTCAAAGTTTTTCAAACACAGAAGAAGAAAGCGAGAAAAATAAACTAACATGGATAATACAATGGAAAAGTATGAACACCGGCAACTGGAATGAATGTGTGAACATGATTGTAATGTCGGTGAGAAATACGTACTCCCCCAAGCTTAGGCTTTTGGCCTAAGTTGGTCTAGGGCCACGGATCAAAATAACCCTCTCCTGGATACTGTGGAGGATCCAGAGGGTTCCACTAGTTGGCGAGCTCCTGTGGCTCCCACTGATAAACAGGCTCAAGGTACGGATCAGGTGATAGTGCTGGCTCAGGGACTGGGGATCGCGTTCACTCCCAGTATGCATAAATGTCATCGGGCATAATGATGTGCTTGCCTGAATGAATATCGAACAAAGAAGGTGTAGACAAAGTAATAATCTAATAGGTACCGTGACTGAACACTAGGTTATAGATGAGCCGCTTATCATCGTCTTTCGTAATAAAATCATGTGCTATCATACTAGCATAGTCTAAGTACTTAGTGGGTAACAACATTTCTTCCTCCTCCTCATTCCTAATGGGTATCTCAAAATGTTTAGCTACGCGGGATGCATAAACACCTCCGAAAACGGGACCCTTCGTACGGTTCGTGTTCAAACCGTCGAGCAACCATGGCGCCCAAACTAAAAGTTCTATCAGAACATAAAGCATGGCACAAAATAGCAAGGTTAGGGGCGCTAAGGCCTCCAATCTTCCCACGACCAATCAAACATCTCCCCGCAAATAATGAATAATAGCATAAAACAGGAAAATGTAAACTAGCCACTCTCGCCTCCGACACTCCTCTCTCCCCCACAGTAGTTTCAGCAATAAAGCCCTCCACGTCTCTAGGATGTGGATCACTGACACTGCCCTCATAAGGTAATTTGCAAACATCGCAAAAATCATAAAGTGCCATTCGCTTGGGCACATCATACACGTGAAATTCTACCATAGGAGGATCCTTCCTAGCATGAAATTGAAAATTTTGCATGAAGGTATTAGTGAGTAGGAGGTATTGTTCACACTTATCTTGGAGGAACGCGGTGATGCTGCCATTCTCCGCCAAATAATAGAAATCATCATAAATTCCAGCCGCCCTCAAGAGTGTGTAACTTGGCCATTCACATGGCTGAACCTCCGCCGCGCGAGGAAGGTTGTACTTGGGGTTCTTCTTTTCCTCATTCTCATTTTTCCCTGAACTCCGGCTTGAAGAGCCTCTTAACCACCTCTTCATGGTTTTTATTTTCTTTGAAAATTTCTGAAATTTTAGTGACTCAAAATAAAAGTGAACCAAACTCAATAAAACTAATAGCAACTACTCCCACAAGTGCCTAGAGGCTATATCATGCAACAAAACTACTTTGGACCATCTAAATTTGACATGCAAGCTCAAGAACATGGTCACCACAGCAGCAAAAAATTGCAATATATAAAGCACTAGAACAAAAACTAATTGGACCACCTGAGGAGTCACATACCGATGATCAATCCCCCAAAACAGTTTTGCAAATGGAGCTTTGAGCAAGGAGATCAAAAATGGCAGCAAGATGAGGAAGAACATGGGTTTGAGCAATGGGATGATTTTTTCTGGAGGAAGACAAAGTGGATGGGTGCTGGAATAAGTGAGGGGGACCCACGTCAGACCCACAAGCCCTGTAGGCGCACCTAGGGGGTGGGTGCGCCCCGTGGGCTTATGGCCCACTGGTGCACCACCCTGAGGTGTTTTCAGTGTCAAAAATTCTTAAATATTCTAAAAAAATCATACTAAATTTTCAGGGCATTTGGAGAACTTTTATTTTCTGGTCATTTTTATTGCACGGATAATTCAGAAAATAGAAAAAAATATATTGTATTTTGCTTTATTAAATCTAAATAACAAAGAGTGAAAGTTGGGTACAGAAGGTTGTGCCTCCTAAATTCATCCATCACATGCCTGTCAAAAGGAATTCATTAATAAGGTTGATCAAGTCTTATTAACAAACTTCTTCCAAATGACATGAAACCGGAGAATTTTCGAATAACACTAGGTTACCTCAACTGGGATATGCATGTCCCCAACAATAAGAATATCATATTTCTTCTTGGCAGTAGGAAGATGGAATTTAAAACCTCCAATAGCAATTGTTGGATTTCTCCAATAGAGTTGATACTATTCACTTGAGGTTGTTTCTTCGGAAAGTGTGCCGTATGCTTATTACCATTAACATGAAAGCTGACATTGCCCTTGTTGCAATCAATAACAGCCCCTACAGTATTCAAAAAGGGTCTACCAAGGATGATCGACATACTGTCGTCCTCGGGTATATCAAGAATAACAAAGTCCGTTAAAATAGTAACATTTGCAACTATAGCAGGCACATCCTCACAAACATCGATGGGTATGGCAGTTGATTTATCGGCCATTTGTAAAAAGATTTCAGTAGGTGTGAACGTATTAAAATCAAGTCTACGACACAAAGAGAAAGGCATAACACTAACACGGGCTCCAAGATCACATAAAGCAGTTTTAACATAGTTTCTTTTAATGGAGCATGGTATGGTTGGTATTCCAGGGTCTCCTAGTTTCTTTGGTATTCCACCTTTAAATGTGTAATTGGTGAGCATGGTGGAAATTTCAGCTTCTGGTATCTTTCTTTTATTTGTAACAATATCTTTCATATACTTAGCATAAGGGGACATTTTCAGAATATCAGTCAAGCGCATACGCAAAAAGACAGGTCTAAGCATTTCAACAAAGCGCTCAAAATCCTCATCATCCTTTTTCTTGGATGGCTTACGAGGAAAGGGCATGGGTTTCTGAACCCATGGTTCTCTTTCTTTACCTTGTTTCCTAGCAACGAAATCTCTTTTATAATACCTTTTATTCTTAGGTTGTGGGTTATCAAGATCAACATCAGGTTCTATCTCCACATCATTATCATTACTAGGTTGATCATCAACATGAAAATCATCATTAACATTATCACTAGGTTCATGTTCCTCACCAGAATGTGTTTCAGTACCAAAATAGAAATATCATTGGGGTTCTCAAGTGTGTCTATAACAGGTTCACTAGAAGCATACAAAGTCCTATCATCATTCTTTTTCTTTTTAGAAGGACTAGGTGCATCAGTATTATTTCTCTGAGAATCTTGCTCAACTCTCTTAGGATGGCCCTCATGATACAAAGGTTCCTGAGTCGTTTTACCACCTCTAGTCATAACTCTAACAGCATGATCATTGTTTTTATTTTTCATCTCATTAAGCAAATCATTTTGTGCCTTGAGAACTTTTTCTACTTGACTTTTTACCATGGAAGCATGTTTACTGATAAGCTTAAGATCATTAACAGTTCTACACATATAATCACCCAAGTGTTCAAGCATATACGCATTACATTTCAATTGTCTACTAACATATGCATTGAAGTTTTCTTGTTTAACAATAAAGTTATCAAATACATCCAAGCATTGACTAGCAGATTTATTCTGAGGAATATCACCTTCATCAAATCTATAGAGAGAAATTACCTCTACTGCCTGTGTCGGGTTATCAAGACAATATATTTCTTCTAGGTGGTAAATTCTTAACATCTTTAGCTTTAATACCTTTTTCTATCATAGATTTCTTTGCCTCTTGCATATCTTCAGGACTGAGAAATAGAATACCTCTTTTCTTCGGAGTTGGCTTAGGTGATGGTTCGGGAAGAGTCCAATCATTATCATTGCTCAATATATTATTCAATAGTATTTCAGCTTGTTCAACAATTCGTTCCTTGAAAATACAACAAACACAACTATCTAGGTGGTCCCTGAAGCATCAGTTAGTCCATTATAAAAGATATCAAGTATTTCATTTTTCTTGAGAGGATGATCAGGAAAAGCATTAAGTAATTGGAGAAGCGTCCCCCAAGCTTGTGGGGGACTCTCTTCTTCAATTTGCACAAAGTAAAATATTTCCTTAAAGCAGTTGTTTCTTATGAGCAGGAAAATATTTTTCAGAGAAGTAATATATCATATCATGGGGACTACGCACACAACCAGGAGCAAGAGAATTAAACCATATCTTAGCATCACCCTTTAATGAGAAAGGAAACAACTTAAGAATATAATAATAGCAAAAAAAATTCTCATGAGAAAAGAGGGTGGCTATGTCATTTAATTTACTAAGATGTGCCACAACAGTTTCAGTTTCATAACCATGGAGAGGATCAAATTCAAGAAAAGTAATCAACTCATGATCGACGGAGAATTCATAATCCTTATTAGTAACAAAGATAGGTGAAGTAGCAAATGTAGGATCATGTTTCATTCTAGCATTCAAGGATTTTTGTTTCAGCTTGGCTAACAATTTCTTAAGATCATCTCTATCATTGCAAGCAAAAAAGTCTCTAGATGTATCTTCATCCATAACATAACCATCAGGTATAACAGACAGTTCATATCTAGGAGGAGAATCATAATCTTCAGTTTCAATAATTTCATCAGTTTCAGTATTTTCATTGTCTCTAAACCTAGCAAGTTGTTCATCAAGAAATTCACCTAGTGGCATAGTATTATCAAGCAAAGCAGTAGTATCATCATAAACATCATGCATAGCAGAAGTAGCATCATCAATTACTTGCGACATATCAGAATTACTAGCAGGTGGTGGTGTCACAAGCTTACTTAAAACAGAAGGTGAATCAAGTGCAGAGTGTGATGGCAGTTCCTTACATCCACTCGTAGTAGAGGGAATAATCTTGGTTTTGGTATCTTTCAGATTCCTCATAGTGATCAACAGATATAAATCCCGAGTGACTCAGAGAATAGAGCTATCCTCCATGGCAATGGCGCCAGAAAAAGGTCTTGATAACCCACAAGTATAGGGGATCGCAACAGTTTTTGAGGGTACAATATTCAACCCAAATGTATTGACTCGACACAAGAGGAGCCAAAGAATATTCACGAGTATTAGCAGTTGAGTTGTCAATTCAACCACACCTGAATGACTTAATATCTGCAGAAATGTTTTTAGTAGCAAAGTAGTATGGAAGTAACGGTAACAGTGGCAAAAGTAACGGTAACAGTTTCGTAGCAATTGTAACAGTGGCAATGGCAAAGTAACCTAGGAAAGATCAGTATGTGAAAAGCTCGTAGGCAATGGGTCAGTGATGGATAATTATGTCGGATGGCATTCATCATGCAACAGTTATAATCGAGGGTGACATAGAACTAGCTCCAAATCATCAATATAATGTAGGAATGTATTACATATTTAGTCATACGTGCTTATGGAAAAGAACTTGCATGACATCTTTTGTCCTACCCTCCCGTGGCAGCGGGGTCCTAATGGAAACTAAGGGATATTAAGGCCTCCTTTTAATAGAGAACCGGAACAAAGCATTAGCACTTAGTGAATACATGAACTCCTCAAACTACGGTAATCACAAGAAAGAATCCCAATTATTGTCACCTTGGGGTATGCGGATCATAACTCCTAATGGGTAGGTGTCTACAAATTGCTAGATAGGATCAAGAACTCACATATATTCATGAAAACATAATAGGTTCAGATCTGAAATCATGGCACTCGGGCCCTAGTGACAAGCATTAAGCATAGCAAAGTCATAGCAACATCAATCTTAGAACATAGTGGATACTAGTGATCAAACCCTAACAAAGCTAACTCGATTACATGATAAATATCATCCAACCCATCACCGTCCAATAAGCCTATGATGGAATTACTCACTGCCGGCGGTGAGCATCATGAAATTGGTGATGGAGGAAAGTTGGAGATGATGATGGCGACGAATCCCCTTCTTCGGAGCCCCGAACGGACTCCAGATCCTCCCTCTCGATGAAGAACAGGAGGTGGCAGCGGCTCTGTATCGTAGAACGCGATGAATCCTTCTCTCTGATATTTTTCTCCATGGATGTGAATATATAGCGTTGAAATTAGCATCGGAGGCAGTCCAGGGGGCCCACAAGCCTAGAGGGCACGCCCTGGGGAGGTAGGCGCGCCCCCAGGGCTTGTGGTTTCTGGGTGGCCCCCCTCTAGTTGATTCTTGCGCTAGTATTTTTTATATATTCCACAAAAATTCTTTGTAAATTTTCAGGTCAATCCGAGAACTTTGATTTCTAACACCATGGCAATTCTACTGAAAAGCGTCAGTCTGGGTTAGTTCCATTCAAATCATGCAAATTAGAGTCCAAAGCAAGGGCAAAAGAGTTTAGAAAAGTAGATGCAATGGAGACGTATCAATATCGCACAGGATTTTACTAGTAAACTGTTTGCGGCGTAACTGATTTTTTCATTCTGATTTGAAAGACAAAATGGTGTTACAGAGGGAAAGGACGGTGTTTGAGTTGCTAGAACATTTATCTGCAGTGAACATGCAACTATATTAGTGTCGTGTTAAAATTTGGAATTATTCAGGGTTCGTTTGGTCTTTTTTATACATTAATTGAGTTTCTAGACATTTACTGTGCATAATTCAAATTTGCACTACAAGCACATGCTTAAGTGCATCAAAATGAGTTGAAAAATCATATATGTGTCCTGGGTGAATGTTTAGGTCCCATGCAAGAAGTGGGAATGAATTTCAAACACCTCGGCATCGTGGCTCGGCAGGAAACATTGAGATACTTTGTTTTTAAATTCATGTAAATCCCAAAATCGTCTGAAAATCATGAAACTTGGCATGGTATCATTAAATGACACCAACATGATGTGGTAAATTTTTTATTCGATTTGGGACAAGTTTTGGTATAAGCTTCTTACAAACCGGAGCTTCTCTCAAGAAGCGTCGTGGTTCCGAGAGGGGACGTGTCACCTCTGTGTACGAAACGACATATACCGCCTCTTCCCGCCTTGATTTTTTCAGAGCCAACATAAACCAGTAGGAGCATCGTGCTAAATTTTGGAATTAATCTGGGTCGTGTGGCCTTTTTTATACATTAATTGAGTTTTCTAGGCACTTAATGTGCATAATTCAAATTTGAACTACAGGCACATGCTCCAGTGCACCAAAATTGGTTGAAAAATCATATGTGTGTCCTTGAGTGAATGTTTAGGTCCCATGCAATAAGTAGGATGAATTTCAAACATATGGCGTCGTCACTCGGCCAGAAACATTGAGAAACTTGGTTTTTAAATTCCTGTAAATCCAAAACTAGCCTGAAAATCATGAAACTTGGCATGGTCTCATGACATGGCACCAACATGCTGTGGTAATTTTTTTGTCCCATTTGGGACAAGTTTTAGTATAATCTTATTGCAAGCCGGACCTTCTCTCAAGAAGGCCCGTGGTTCCGAGAGGAAACCTGTCACCTCTATGTGCGAAACGGCATACACAGCCTTTTCCCGCCTTGATTTTTTTACAGAGGCAACATAGACCAATAGGAGTTCCGTGCTAATTTTGGAATTATTCATGGTTCGTTTTGTCTTTTTATACATTATTTGAGTTTCCTAGGCATTTAATGTGCATAATTCAAATTTGAACTACATGCACAGGCTCCAGTGCGCCAAAATGGGTTGAAAAGGTCATATATGTGTCCTTGGGTGAATGTTTAGGTCCCATGCAAGAAATGGGAATGAATTTCAAACATCTGTGCATTGTAGCTCGGCCAGAAGCATTGAGAAACTTGTTTTTAAAATTCATGTAAATCCAAAACTCACGTGAAGATCACGAAACTCAGCATGTTGCCTTCACATGGCACCAACATGTTGCTGTAATTTTTTGTCTGATTTGTGAAGGCGCACACATTAACAACCAACTAAGTCATTTTGGAACAAGAGCTGCCACGTTACAATCGGAAAACACAAGTATTATTGAAACCATGGGCGTTCTACTAACCATTTACGTGCCGCCATGCGTCCCCTTTTTTATTTTCTAGGAGGCGTCGTGCGGGATAGCTATTTGAGTACGGGAGGCATGCGAGCAGACTCCTACGCATGCTTATTGGGAGGTGAGCCCTTTGACCTCCATCCGCCGCCCACCTCTCTCCCAACTTCTCCATTGATGGCACCCGAGGCCCTATTTTATACTACCTCCATCCTGGTTTATTGGTCCCCTTAGTATTTTGTGTCAAACTTTGACCATAGATTTAAGTAAGAAATAAAATGCATGTCACCAAAAATTATATCATTGGTTCGTATTTCAACATAGTTTCTAGTGATATTATTTTTGATTACATGCATTAACATTTGGTTAGTTAAATGTAAGGTCAAGATTTAGCACAGAATGCGAAGATGACCACTAAACCAGGAGGAGGTAGTCGGCGCTTAATGGTGTGGCTATGTCTCACTCAACTGACATTAAGAGAGAAAAAAGAAAATCTGAAAAGAAAATTTTGCACGGATCTTGATGTAAGATCTGACGGACATATATAGCGTCGATTGAGACTTAGCAAGACTGATGTACTAAATATAATGAAGATGACAATGGATAATAATTGTCTTAAATATTTAGGAAGATGATTAAAAATGCCACATGCGGCAACGCACGCAAGACAAAAGGGCAAAAGAATAAGGAAGACACAGACAATGATCTCGGTCGTTGTTCTCTACTTTCTTCATGCATTGCTGCGGGGCGCGGAGTTCCTCCAACACCTTTCTTCATCACCTCCATGACTAGTTCTTGCAGCGAGCGGTGATGATCTCTTTCATGCCCTCAATATGTTGCTTGGCAGCAGACACAAATTCCTCCACCAGCCTTTTGTGCTCGATGCGGAGCATGGCATTCTCGTCCATAAGTATCTTGCCGCTTCACCCTTCCGATGATCTTCGCCCTCAGCAGGTCGCGCTCGGTGCGGATCTTCGCCTTGTCATCCCTTAGTCCCCGGATGACGCGGTAGCATTATCAAACGAGACATTCATCTCCTCCTGCAGCTTCGCACAACCAGAGATCCGATCCATCAGGTTATTGAGCATAGCACGCATGCGCCTGTGAGAGTCCTCGCCTGCCCTCAAGAGATCTTTCCAGGCTGCCGCGGCGTAGGAGGACCTTTCTGTTGCATCCGCGACGCAGCAAGACACTGTGTTGCTTCCGCGGTGCGGCCAGACCAGTCTGCTGCTTCGATGGCGTGGCGGGACCTCGGTGCTGCTTCGGCGGCACGGTGGGACCTCTGTGCTGCTTCGGCGGCACAGCGGGACCTCTGTGACGCTTCGGTGGAGCGGCGGGACATGTCGGCTGATTTCATGGTGAAGCGGGACAACTCTCGTGCTCCCGCATCCATGCTCTCCTCTCCCTGGTAATTTCACTATCCATAACTCATGCGGGCCATGGCAGACGCAAGGAACAATGAAGAAAGACTTGTTTGTTTTTGTTGACGAGGAATTGAGGAGGAACATACAGTCATCTTGGAGTAGGTTGTATTTATAACCTAGTAATACGCTTCTAAGTGGGAAACCGTTTAGGTTTTGATTTGTGTGAACAGGTTTGCAATTAAATATAGCGTGGTAATTCAGAATGAGATGGGAAGCAAGCTCAAAATTTATTGACGGTTCTAGTTTCGAAGTGCATCACGATTACCGGATGGCATAACGTGTGTTGTGAAACGTAGCATGCAATTTTAAAAAAATTCCTACACTCACGCAAGATCTATCTAGGAGATGCATAGCAACGAGGGGGAGAGTGTGTCTACGTACCCTTGTAGACCAAAAGCGGAAGCGTTTGACAACGCGGTTGATGTAGTCAAACTTCTTCTAGCTCCGACCGATCAAGCACTGAACGCATGGCACGTCTTAGTTCTGCACACGTTCAGCGCGATGATGTCCCTCGCCTTCTTGATCCAGCAAGGTGTCGAGGAAGTAGATGAGTTTCTTCAACATGACGGCGTAGTGATGGTGATGGTGAAGTGATCCACGCAGGGTTTCGCCTAAGCACCGCGTGAATATGACCGGGGGTGTAAACTATGGAGGGGGGCGCTGCACATGCTAACAATTGATGTTGTGTGTTCTAGGCGCCCACTCCCCACATATATATAGGTGGGAGGGGAAGGGGAGCAGCAAGGGTGCGCCCCAAGTAGGAGGAATCCTACCTGGGGTCCTTCCCAATTAGGCCTCCCCTCTTCCATATTTGCCGGAGGGGGAAAAGGTAAGAGGAAGGAGAGAAGGAAAGGGGGGCTGAACGCGGTTGATGTAGTTGAATTTCTTCTAGCTCCGACCGATATGGCACCTCTGAGTTTTGCACACATTCAGCACGATGACGTCCCTCGCCTTCTTGATCCAGCAAGGTGTCGAGCAAGTAGATGAGTTCCTCAACACGACGGCGTGGTGACGGTGATGGTGAAGTGGTCCGCGCAGGGCTTCGCCTAAGCACCGCGAGAATATGACCGGGGGTGTAAACTGTGGAGGGGGTGCCGCACACGGCTAACAATTGATGTTGTGTGTTCTAGTCGCCCCCTCCCCACATATATATAGGTGGGAGGGGAGGGGAGCAGCAACGGTGTGTCCCAAGTAGGAGGAATCCTACTTGGGGTCCTCCACAACGGCCTCCCGCCTTCCATATTTGCCGGAGAGGGAAAAGGGAAGAGGAAGGAGAGAAGGAAAGGGGGCGAACCCCCTCTTTCCCTTCTCCCACTCGGCCTCCTTCCTTGGGGGGGGGGGCACCACCCCTTGTGCGCTGGTGTGCTCCCCTCCTATGGCCCATATGGCCCATATCTATCCCCCGGGGGTTCCGGTTACCCCCCGGTACTCCGATAAATACCCGATACTATCCGGAACACTTCTGGTGTCCGAATACTATCATCCTATATATCAATCTTTACCTCTCGACCATTTCGAGACTCCTCGTCATGTCCGTGATCTCATCCAGGACTCCGAACAACATTCAGTTACCAAATCACATAACTCATATAATACTAAATCATCATCGAACGTTAAGCCTGCCGACCCTACGGGTTTGAGAACTATGTAGACATGACCGAGACACCTCTCCAGTCAATAACCAATGGAGGAACCTGGATGCTCATATTAGCTCCTACATATTCTACAAAGATCTTTATCGGTCGAACCGTTATGACAACATATGTTATTCCCTTTGTCATTGGTATGTTACTTGCCCGAGATTTGATCGTCGGTATCTACATACCTAGTTCAATCTCGTTACTGGCAAGCCTCTTTACTCGTTCTGTAATACATTATCCTGCAACTAACTCATTAGTTACTTTGCTTGCAAGGCTTCTTATGATGTGCATTACCGAGAGGGCCCAGAGATACCTCTCCGATAATCTGAGTGACAAATCGTAATCTCGATCTATGCCAACCCAACAAACACTTTCGAAGATACCTATAGAGCATCTTTATAATCACCCAGTTATGTTGTGATGTTTGATAGCACACAAGGTATTTCTCCGGTATCTGGGAGTTTCATAATCTCATAGTCGAAGGAATATGTATTTGACATGAAGAAAGCAATAGCAATAAAACTGAACGATCAATATGCTAAGCTAACGGATGGGTCATGTCCATCACATCATTCTCCTAATGATGTGATCCCATTATCAAATGGCAACTCATGTCCATGGTTAGGAAACCTTAACCATCTTTGATCAATGAGCTAGTCAAGTAGAGGCTCACTAGGGACACAGTGTTTGTCTATGTATTCACACATGTATTTTGGTTTCCGACCAATACAATTCTAGCATGAATAATAAACATTTATCATGAATAAGGATATATAAAATAACAAATTTATTATTGCCTCTAGGGCATATTTCCTTCAGTCTCCCACTTGCACTAGAGTCAATAATCTAGATTACATTGTAATGATTCTAACACCCATAGTGTCTTGGTGTTGATCATGTTTTGCTCATGGAAGAGGCTTAGTCAACGGGTCTGCTACATTCAGATCTGTATGTATTTTGCAAATCTCTATGTCTCCCTCCTTGACTTGATCATGGAGGGAGTTGAAGCGTCTCTTGATGTCTTTGGTTCTTTTGTGAAATCTGGATTCCTTCTCTAAGGCAATTGCTCCAGTATTGTCACAAAAGATTTTCATTGGACCCAATGCACTAGGTATTACACCTAGATCGGATATGAACTCCTTCATCCAGACTCCTTCATTTGCTAATTCCGAAGCAGCTATGTAATCCGCTTCCCACGTAGATCCCGCCACGATGCTCTGCTTGGAACTACACCAACTGACAGCTCCACCATTCAATATAAATACGTAATCATTTTGTGACTTAGAGTCATCCGGATCAGTGTCAAAGCTAGTATCGACGTAACCATTTACGATGAGCTCTTTGTCACCTCCATAAACGAGAAACATATCCTTGGTCCTTTTCAGGTACTTCAGGATGTTCTTGACCGTTGTCCAGTGATCCACTCCTGGATTACTTTGGTACCTCCCTGCGAGACTTATAGCAAGGCACACATCAGGTCTGGTACACAACATAGCATACATGATAGAACCTATGGCTGAGGCATAGGGAATGACTTTCATTTTCTCTCTATCTTCTGCAGTGGTCGGGCATTGACACACCTTGTAACACAGGCAAGAACCCTTTCTTTGACGGGCCCATTTTGAACTTCTTCAAAACTTTATCAAGGTATGTGCTTTGTGAAGGTCCAATTAAGCGTCTTGATCTATCTCTATAGGTCTTGACGCCCAATATATAAGCAGCTTCACCGAGGTCTTTCATTGAAATTTTTTTATTCAAGTATCCTTTTATGCTATCCAGAAATTCTACATCATTTCCAATCAACAATATGTCATTCGCATATAATATTAGAAATGCTACAGAGCTCCCACTCACTTTCTTGTAAATACAGGCTTCTCCGAAAGTCTGTATAAAACCATATGCTTTGATCACCTCATCAAAACATATATTCCAACTCCGAGATGCTTGCACCAGTCCATAGATGGATCGCTGGAGCTTGCACACTTTTTAGCTCCTTTAGGATCGACAAAACCTTCTGGTTGCATCATATACAACTCTTATTTAAGAAATCCATTAAAGAATGTAGTTTTGACATCCATTTGCCAGATTTCATAATCATAAAATGTGGCAATTTCTAACATGATTCAGACAGACTTAAGCATCGCTACGGGTGAGAAAGTCTCATCATAGTCAACTGCTTGAACTTGTAGAAAACCTTTCGCGACAAGTCGAGCTTTGTAGATAGTAACATTACCATCAACGCAGTCTTCTTCTTGAAGATCCATTTATTCTCTATGGATCGCCGATCATCAGGCAAGTCAACCAAAGTCCACACTTTGTTCTCATACATGGATCCTATCTCAGATTTCATGGCCTCAAGCCATTTATCGGAATCTGGGCTCATCATAGCTTCTTCATAGTTCGTAGGTTCATCATGGTCTAGAAACATGACTTCCAGAACAGGATTACCGTACCACTCTGGTGCGAAATGTGCTTTGGTTGACCTACGAGGTTCGGTAGTAACTTGATCTGAAGTTTCATGATCATCATCATTAGCTTCCTCTCTAGTTGGTGTAGGCATCACGGGAACAGTTTTCTGTGATGAGCTACTTTCCAATTCGAGAGAAGGTACAATTACCTCATCAAGTTCTACTTTCCTACCACTCACTTCTTTCGAGAGAAACTCCTTCTCTAAAAAGTTTCCATTCTTGGCAACAAAGATCTTTCCTTCGGATTTGTGGTAGAAGGTGTACCCAATTGTTTCCTTAGGGTATCCTATGAAAACGCACTTCTCCGATTTGGGTTCGAGCTTATCAGGCTGAAGCCTTTTGACATAAGTGTCACAACCCCAAACTTTAAGAAACGACATCTTAGGTTTCTTGCCAAACCACAGTTCATACGGTGTCTTCTCAACGGATTTAGACGGTGCCCTATTTAACGTGAATGCAGCTGTCTCTAATGCATAACCCCAAAACGATAGTGGTAAATCGGTAAGTGTTGGGAAACGTAGCATGCAATTTCAAAATTTCCCTATGCACACGCAATGATCTATCCATGGAGATGCATAGCAACGAGGGGGGAGTGTGTCTACGTAGCCTTGTAGACCGTAAGCGGAAGCATTTGACAACGTGGTTGATGTAGTCGAACTTCTTCTAGCTCCGACCGATCAAGTATCAAACGCACGGCACCTCCGAGTTCAGCACACGTTCAGCTCGGTGACGTCCCTTGCCTATTTGATCCAGCAAGACGTCAAGGTACTAGATGAGTTCCATCAGCATGACGGCGTGGAGACGGTGATGGTGAACTGATCCTCGCAGGGCTTCGTCTAAGCACTATGAAGATATGACTGAGGGTGTAAACTTTGGAGGGGGCGCCGCACACGGCTAGGCAATTATCTGTTATGTGCTAGTCGCCCCCTCCTCATATATATACGTGGGAGGGAGGGAGGAGTAGCCATAGGAGGCGCCCAAGTAGGAGGAATCCTACTTGTAGTCCCTCCCAAGCCGCGCGCCCCCCTGCCATATATAACCGAGGTGGAAGAGGGGGGAGAGGGAAGGAAGTAGGAATCCTAATCCACACTTTCCTTGCCCTCCCCTCTTTCCTTCTCCTCCTCATAGGGCTAGCCTCTATAGGGTCACACCAGGACTGGTGTGTTCCCTCACTTGGCCCATAAGGCCCATATCTTTGCCGGGGGTGCCCGAAACTCCTTTCTAGTGACCCGATAAGTACCCGGTACCCTCCAGAACATTTCCGGTGTCCGAATACCATCGTCCTATATATAAATCTTTACCTCTCGATCATTTTGAGACTCCTCGTCATTTCTGTGATCTCATCCGGGATTCTGAACAACATTCGGTCACCAAATCACATAACTCATATAATACTATATCGTCATCGAACGTTAAGCGTGCGGACCCTACGGGTTTGAGAACTATGTGACCGAGACACCTCTCCGGTTAATAACCAATAGCGGAACCTGGATGCCCATATTGGCTCCTACATATTCTACGAAGATCTTTATCGGTCGAACCATTATGACAACATACGTTATTCCCTTTGTCCATCGGTATGTGTAGGATCGAAAGTATGTCTAGAGGGGGGTGATTAGACTACTTGACCAAATAAAAATATATCCTTTTCCCAATTTTAAGTCTTGGCAGATTTTAGCAACTTAGCACAAGTCAAGAAATCAACCTACACATGCAAGTCTAAGAGTATAGCAGCGGAATGTAAAACGTTTGCATATGAAGGTAAGGGGAGGAGTTTGGAGGGAGCAAACGCAATGTAGACACGGAGATTTTTTCCGTGGTTCCGATAGGTGGTGCTATCGTACATCCACGTTGATGGAGACTTCAACCCACGAAGGGTAACGGCTGCGCGAGTCCATGGAGGGCTCCACCCACGAAGGGTCCATGAAGAAGCAACCTTGTCTATCCCACCATGGCCATCGCCCACGAAGGACTTGCCTCACTCAGGTAGATCTTCACGAAGTAGGCGATCTCCTTGCCCTTACCAACTCCTTGCTTCAACTCCACAATCTTGACGGAGGCTCCCAAGTGACACCTAACCAATCTAGGAGACACCACTCTCCAAAAGGTAATAGATGGTGTGTTGATGATGAACTCCTTGCTCTTGTGCTTCAAATGATAGTCTCCCCAACACTCAACTCTATCTCACGGATTTGGATTTGGTGGAAAGAAGATTTGAGTGGAAAGCAACTTGGGGAAGGCTAGAGTTCAAGATTCATGTGGTTGGAATGGAATATCTTGGTCTCAACACATGAGTAGGTGGTTCTCTCTCAGAAAATGTATGCTGGAAGTGTAGGCACATTCTGATGGCTCTCTCCACGAATGAAGAGTGGGTGGAGGGGTATATATAGCCTCCACACAAAATCTAACAGTTACACACAATTTACCAAACTCTGTGGGACCGAATCATGAAACTCGGTCAGACCGATTTAGTTCAAAATGTGAACGTTAGGCTTTTCGGTGGGACCGACATGTCAACTCTGTGGGACCGATTCCATTAGGGTTAGGGCATAACGTAATCTCGGTGAGACCGATCACATAAACTCAGTAGGACCGATTTCTGTAATAGGCAAACAGAGAGTTGGTCAGGCAAACTCGGTGGGACCGATTCGCTCATTTCGGTGAGACCGAAACGTTACGAAAGGGAAACAGAGAGTTTGCATTGCAAACTCGGTGGGACCGATCGCTCATCTCGGTTGGACCAAAATGTTACGAAGGGAAACAGAGAGTTTGCAATCCCATCTCGGTGAGACCGAGATCCCTATCGGTGAGACCGAAGTGAGTAGGGTTTCCGGCAGTGGCTATGTCAAATGAACTCGGTGGCGCCGGATAGATCAAATCGGTAGGGCCGAGTTTGACTTTTGGTTTGGGACATATGTGGATATGAGAAAGTGGTTGAGGGCTTTTGGAGCATATCACTAAGCATTTTGAGCAAGCAAGCCATTAAGCAACACCTTATCCCCTTTTAATAGTATTGGCTTTTCCTATGGACTCAATGTGATCTTGGATAACTAAAATGAAAATGTAGAGTCTTGAGCTTGAGCCAATATGTGTCCTTAGCATTTTGAGGGGTCCACATTCCTAGTCCATGCCATGCCAATCATTGAACTTTCTAAAATGATCATCTTTAAATAGCATTAGTTCAATGAGCTATATGTTGTTTGGAATTACCAAAACCACCCAGGCATAGTTGCACTTTCAGTATGTTACTTGCCCGGGATTCGATCGTCGGTATCCACATAACTAGTTCAATCTAGTTACCGGCAAGTCTCTTTACTCGTTCCGTAATACATCATCTTTGTAACTAACTCATTAGTCACTTTGCTTGCAAGGCTTCTTATGATGTGCATTACCCAGAGGGCCCAGAGATACCTCTCCGATACTCGGAGTGACAAATCCTAATCTCGATCTATGCCAACCCCACAAACACCTTTGGAGATACCTGTAGAGCATCTTTATAATCACCCAGTTACATTGTGACGTTTGATAGCACATAAGGTATTCCTCCGGTATCCTTGTCGAAGGAATATGTATTTGACATGAAGAAAGTAATAGCAATAAAACTAGACGATCAATATGCTAGGCTAACAGATGGGTCTTGTCCATCACATCATTCTCCTAATGATGTGATCCCGTTCATCAAATGACAACACATGTCTTTGGTTAGGAAACTTAACCATCTTTGATTAACGAGCTAGTCTAGTAGAGGCTTACTAGGGACACGATGTTTTGTCTATGTATCCACACATGTATCAAGTTTCCGGTTAATACAATTTTAGCATGAATAATAAACATTTATCATGATATAAGGAAATGCAAAATAAAAACTTTATTATTGCCTCTAGGGCATATTTCCTTTAGTCTCCCACTTGACTAGAATCAATAATCTAGTTCACATCGTCGTGTGATTTAACTCCAATAGTTCACATCTTTATGAGATTAACACCCTGTCATGCCCAAGATGCGACCCTATCCTAAAGGAACACGAAGGTCCCACCAAGGATAGAAGCGCATCTTGAAGACGCTTTTACAAGGTGGATATCATTACATCAACATTACATAATATTTGGGGATACATACAAGGCATACAAATGCCGCAAGAATACATCAATACATCATACATAAGCTCAACATCCGACTACGGATGAAACATAAACAGAAACTCGAACGACATCCACCCTGCTAGCCCAGGCTGCCGACCTGGAACCTATCCCCTGAACGAAGAAGCAGAAGAAGAACTCCAAACAAGTAAACATCGCTCTCGCATCATGATCATCGCATAACCTGTACCTGCAACTGGTGGTGTAGTAATCTGTGAGCCACGAGGACTCAGCAATCCCATTACCATGGGTATCAAGACTAGCAAAGCTTAATGGGTAAGGAAGGGGTAAAGTGGTGAGGTTGCAGCAGCGACTAAGCAAGATATGGTGGCTAACTTACGCAAATGAGAGCGAGAAGAGAAGCAAAGGAACGGTCGTGAACTAACAATGATCAAGAAGTGATCCTGAACTCCTACTTACGTCAAACATAATCCAGAAACCGTGTTCACTTCCCGGACTCCGCCGAGAAGAGACCATCACGGCTACACACGCGGTTGATGCGTTTTAATTAAGGTCAAGTGTCAAGTTCTCTACAACCGGATATTAACAAATTCCCATCTGCCACATAACCGCGGGCACGGCTTTCGAAAGATAATACCCTGCAGGGGTGTCCCAACTTAGCCCATTATAAGCTCTCACGGTCAACGAAGGATATTCCTTCTCCCGGGAAGACCCGATCAGTCTCGGAATCCCGGTTACAAGACATTTCGACAATGGTAAAACAAAACCAGCAAAGCCGCCCGATGTGCCGACAATCCCGATAGGAGCTGCACATATCTCGTTCTCAGGGCAACACCAGATGAGACATCCTACGAGTAAAACCAGACCTCGAGTTTCCACGAGGGGGCCCCGCAGTCTACTCAGTTCGGGCCAACACTTAGAGAAGCACTGGCCCGGGGGGTTAAAATAAGATGACCCTCGAGAGAGCGACTCCCTAAGGAAAAGAAATAGGCTGAGCAAATGGTAAAACCAAGGTTGGGCCTTGCTGGAAGAGTTTTATTCAAAGCGAACTGTCAAGGGGGTCCCATAAATCACCCAACCGTGTAAGGAACGCAAAATCCGCGAACATAACACCGGTAGGACGGAAACTAGGGCGGCAAGAGTGGAACAAAACACCAGGCATAAGGCCGAACCTTCCACCCTTTACCAAGTATATAGATGCATTAATAATATAAGAGATATTGTGATATCCCAACATAAACATAATCCAACATGGAGCAATCTTCATCTTCACCTGCAACTAGCAACGCTATAAGAAGGGGCTGAGCAAAGCGGTAACATAGCCAAACAACGGTTTGCTAGGAAGGGTGACAAAGGTTAGGGGTTCATGGAAAATTGGGAGGCATGAGGAACAAGTGAATAGGTAGCGCAGCATAGCGATAGAACGAAGCAACTAGCATAGCAATGATAGTAATGGGATCCAAGGTGACGGTCATCTTGCCTGAAATCCCGCTAGGAAGAAGAACGAATCCATGAAGAGGATGAAGCCACGAAGACGAACGAATCCTCACGATCGCAACGACACGGGAACTATCGAGAAGAGCACACAACAAGGTAAACACACCACACAAGAACAAGGCATGATGCTCAATCAAGTATGATGCATGACAAGGCTATATGAAGCTACTCATGGCAAGAGAGGATGCATACAAGAACAACACATCAAGGCAAGTTTAAATGAGGCCGGAAACAACATATAACAAATCCGGTAAGTCCTCATATGCAAATTTCGAAATTGGTCCAGAACTGAATAAGCATTAAGTTGGAGTTGTTAAATAGCAAGTTAAAGAGCACCATGATGATCTACACGAAATTCTAGTCAAGTTACATATAAAGTTCATTAGATTCGGAGCTACGGCCTAGAAGATATGAGCAAAACAAGTTAAACATGGCATTGATGCAAAATGCATACAAACATCAAGCAAACACCTCAAAACAAGGATGCAACATGATAATATGAAACTACATGCAAATCTAAGCAAGTTTCATGTAGAGCATGCTCAAAACGGAGCAACGGAGTAACACATACACTCCAAACAAGACATAGCAACAATCTGTCCAAAACAGCAACTAGGCATAAAGGAATCATCAAAACAATAAGCTACAGCAACCTAACATGAAAACAAAAGGCATGGACATGATGCACAGGTAAAGCACAACAAAACATGAACACTGAGGTATCTCCAGAAATTACTAGAACATGCTCAAAAGGACATGGCAAGATTGCAAATAATAACAGGTTCACAGACTTAGCGAAATTACTGGACATGACAGAAATAACATCAGGTAGCAATGTTCAGAGCACGAAATCAACATGCTACAGGAACTTAACATGGCAAAACAAGGCATGGAAGTATTCTAATAAAAGCATATGACAAAAGTCCCTTACTGACCATAAGCCAAAAAGAACCAGAAGATATGATGGCAAGCATGTAAACATAGCAAGTTTCGTTATCAGGTTTCAGATTTAGCAGAAAACAGAGCATGGCAGAAATAATAATATGTAGGCCTCTTTGTGAGCTTCATGCACTCACTAAAGAGCAATGCATGATAAACCAAGCATACCTACAGCAAGATGGCATGTTTATGAAGCTAACCATGGCAAGAACAATAGCATAGCATGTATGGATCAACCACAATAAGCTTGGCAAAATTGCATATCATGTTAAGAATCTGCCAGAAATATTTTATAGCAAAAGTAGAGCAATATTGAGTCATGCTATGGCACTCCATAATTGCAAACAAGGGCAGGAATGGATCAAATACAACAATATCTACAAAACATCCTTATTGAACATCTCCAAAATATGCATGGATCTCTCTGAAGCATCAAGTTTACGAGGCAACAAAATAACAGCAGACAAAGACTTAGAGAAATCACTCTCAGAAATCAGAAACATTACGGGGCCTAGTTTGCATTCTTATGCTAGTCACCACAGAGGTCACAAAAATACATGGCATAAACCTCTGTAAAGATGGCATGGCATACAACAAAACACATGTAGAGCTCATGCCCATAAGATGCACGGATTAAATGATACAAAAATGACAAATCTCCAAGTTCTGATAAAAACCAGCAGATAACAGCAACTAGCACTCTTGCAACGATGATTTGGACATCAAGATGACCTCTAATGAACATGGTTCAATTTAACAAAATGTAGAGCATCACGAGACGAACAATTTGACATATTACACGCGCGAAACGGAGCTACATGCAAAGAGTTATGGCAGGTCAAGCATGCACACATATTATGAAATACTGGGGACTTAGAATTCGGGGGGGGGCGCCGGCTCGCCGGATCCGAAGCAGCGGCGGCCGGAGTGGAGGGGAGGCGAGGCCAGGCGGCGGCGGGGCGATGGCCGGCGGCAGAGCGGGCGCCAGCGGCGAGGAGATCCGGCGGCGGGGTCGAGGCGGTCGCGGGCGGCGGGGACGGGCTCCGCGGCGGCGGCGGCCGAGGTGGGTGGTGAGGCGGCGGCGGCCACGGCGCGGGGCGGCGCCGGCGGGCGGCGGCGCGACGGCGCGAGGAGGCGGTGGGGCTGGAGCGCGGCGGCGGGGAGCTCGGCCACGGGCGGCGGCGGCGACTCGGGCCCGCGCGGGCCCCGGATGGGCTCCGCGGGCCGCGGTGGCGGGGAACGGCGGCGCGCCACGTGGCGGCTGGGGATTGGGCGCGGGCGGTGAAGCGGACATGTCCGGCGGCGGAGATTTCGTCCGGTGGCGCGAGGAGGGGGAAGGCTAGGGTTTAGCCTGCGATTTTTGGGGGAGAGGGCATATTTATAGGTAGAGGGAGCTAGGAGAGTCCAAACGAGGTGCGGTTTTCGCCCACGCGATTGTGATCGAACGACCGAGAGCATGGCGGAGACTTAGAGGTGTTTTGGGGCTGTTTGAAAGGGGGGTTTGCTGCAACACACAAACGGACTTTGCGGTTACCCGGTTAACCGTTGGAGTACCAAACGACCTTCAAATGGAACGAAACTTGACCGGTGGTCTACCGGCGGTAAACCAAGGCCACTAGGCAAGACTCGGTCCATTCCGAGAACATTCAACACCCGCACATGAAAAGAGGCAAGAGGGGGCGCCAGGTGACATAGAAGTGCCGGATTGCAAAACGGACAACAGGGAAAGTGCTCGGATGCATGAGACGAACACGTATGCAAATGCGATGCACTTGATGACATGATATGAAATGCAGATGATGGCATGGCAAAAATGCAACACACAAGCAGATGACAAGGCAAGGACGGCGAATAACTGGCAGACACCTGGCGCATCGGATCCGGGGCGTTACACACCCATAGTTCACATCGCCATGTGACCAACACCCAAAGGGATTACTGGAGTCAATAATCTAGTTCACATTGCTATGTGATTAACACCCAAAGAGTACTAAGGTGTGATCATGTTTTGCTTGTGAGAGAAGTTTAGTCAACGGTCTGCCACATTCAGATCCGTATGTATTTTGCAAATTTCTATGTCTACAATGCTCTGCATGGACCTACTCTAGCTAATTTCTCCTACGTTCAATATGTATCTAGATTGAGACTTAGAGTCATCTAGATCAGTGTCAAAGCTTGCATCGACGTAACTCTTTACGAAGAACTCTTTATCACCTCCATAACCGGGAAATATTTCCTTAGTCCTCTTTAAGGCAACTAAAGATAATTTTGACCGCTGTCAAGTGATCTAGTCCTGGATCACTATTGTACCCCCTTGCCAAACTCATGGCAAGGTACACCACAGGTTTGGTACACAGCATGTCAACCTATGGTTGAGGCATAGGGAATGACTTTCATTCTCTCTTTATCTTCTGTCGTGGTCGGGTTTTGAGTCTTTACTCAACTTCACACCTTACAATACAGGCAAGAACTCCTTCTTTGACTCATCTATTTTTAACTCCTTCAAAAATCTTGTCAAGGTATGTACTCGTTGAAAGTCTTATCAAGTGTCTTGATCTATCTCTATAGATCTTGATGCCCAATATGTAAGCAGCTTCACCGAGGTCTTTCATTGAAAAAATCTTATTCAAATATCCTTTTATGCTATCCAGAAATTCTACATCATTTCCAATCAACAATATGTCATCCACATATAATATCAGAAATGCTACAGAGCTCCCACTCACTTTCTTGTAAATACAGGCTTCACCATAAGTCTGTATAAAACCATATGCCTTGATCACATTATCAAAGCGCATATTCCAACTCCGAGATGCTTGCACCAATCCATAGATGGATCGCTGGAGTTTGCACACTTTGTTAGCACCTTTAGGATCGACAAAACCTTCTGGTTGCATCATATACAACTCTTATTTAAGAAATCCATTAAAGAATGCAGTTTTGACGTCCATTTGCCATATTTCATAAAATGTTGCAATTGCTAACATGATTCGGACAGACTTAAGCATCGCTACGAGTGAGAAAATCTCATCGTAGTCAACACTTTGAACTTGTCGAAAACCTTTTTGCGACAAGTCGAGCTTTGTAGATAGTGACACTACCATCAGTGTCCGTCTTCCTCTTGAATATCCATTTATTCTGAATGGCTTGTCGATCATTGGGCAGGTCCACCAAAGTCCACACTTTGTTCTCATCCATGGATCCTTTCTCAGATTTCATGGCCTCAAGCCATCTGTCAGAATATGGCTCATCATAGCTTCTTCATAGTACGTAGGTTTGCCATGGTCTAATAACATGACTTCCACGACAGGATTACCGTACCACTCTGGTGCGGAACGTGCTCTATTCGACCTACGAGGTCTAGTAGTAACTTGATCTGAAGTTCCATGATCATTATCATTAGCTTCTTCTCTAGTTGGTGTAGGCATCATGGGAATGGATTTCTCTCATGAGCTACTTACCAATTCGAGAGAAAGTACAATTACGTCATCAAGTTCTACTTTCCTCCCACTCACTTCTTTCGAGAGAAACTCCTTCTCTAGAAAGGTTCCATTCTCGGCAACAAAGATCTTGCCTTCGGATTTGTGGTAGAAGGTGTACCCAATTGTTTCCTTAGGGTACCTATGAAGATGCACTTCTCCGATTTGGGTTCGAGCTTATCAGTTTGAAGCCTTTTGACATAGGTGTCGCAACCCCAAACTTTAAGAAACGGTAGCTTAGGTTTCTTGCCAAACCGCAGTTCATACGGTGTCGTCTCAACGGATTTAGACGGTGCCCTATTTAACGTGAATGCAGCTGTCTCTAATGCATAACCCCAAAACGATAGTGGTAAATCGGTAAGAGACATCATAGATCGCACCATATCTAATAAAGTACGGTTACGACGTTCAGACACACCATTACGTTGTGGTGTTCCAGGTGGCGTGAGTTGTGAAACTATTCCACATTGTTTTAAATTAAGGCCAAACTTGTAACTCAAATATTCGCCTCCGCGATCAGATCGTAGAAACTTTATTTTCTTGTTACGATGATTCTCCACTTCACTCTGAAATTCTTTGAACTTTTCAAATGTTTCAGACTGGTGTTTCCTCAAGTAGATATACCCATATATGCTCAAATCATCTATGAAGGTTAGAAAATAATGATACCCGCCGCATGCCTCAACACTCATCGGACCACATACATCGGTATGCATTATTTCCAATAAGTCATTGGCTCGCTCCATTGTTCTGGAGAACAAAGTTTTAGTCATCTTACCCATGAAGCATGGTTCGCAAGTATCAAATTTCATAATAAAGTAATTCCAAAAGTCCATCTGCATGGAGTTTCTTCATGCGCTTTACACCAATATGACCTAAATGGCAGTGCCACAAATATGTTGCACTATCATTATCAACTTTGCATCTTTTGGCATCAATATTATGAATACGTGTATCACTACGATTCGAGATTCAATAAACCATTTACATTGGGTGTATGACCATAGAAGGTTTTATTCATGTAAACAGAACAACAATTATTCTCTGACTTAAATGAATAAACGTATCGCAATAAACATGATCCAATCATATTCATGCTCAACACAAACACCAAATAACATTTATTTATGTGCGATGGTGATCTTATCAACCTTGGAATCACTTCTAACACACATCATGACCTCGACCTTAACTAGTCTCTGTTCATTTTGCAACTCCTGTTTCGAGTTACTAATCTTAGCAACTGAACCGGTATCAAATACCCTGGGGTTATTATGAACACTAGTAAAGTACACATCAATACTATGTGTATCAAATATACCTTTGTTCACTTTGCCATCCTTCTTATTCGCCAAGTATTTGGAGTAATTCCGCTTCCAGTGACCATTCCCTTTGCAGTAGAAGCACTCAGTTTCAGGCTTAGGTCTAGCTTTGGGCTTCTTCACGGGAGTGGCAACTTGCTTTTCATTCTTCTTCAAGTTCCCTTTCTTTTCCTTTGCCCTTTTTCTTGAAACTAGTGGTCTTGTTAACCATCAACACTTGATGCTCTTTATTGATTTCTACCTTCGCCGATTTCAGCATCGCGAAGAGCTCGGGAATTTTTTCTGTTATACCTTGCACACTATAGTTCATCACGAAGTTCTAGTAGCTTGGTGATAGTGACTAGAGAACTCTATCAATCACTATCTTATCTGGAAGATTAACTCCCACTTGATTCAAGCGATTGTAGTGCTCAGACATTCTGAGCACATGCTCACTAGCTGAGCTATTCTCCTCCATCTTGTAGGCAAAGTACTTGTCAGAGGTCTCATACCTCTCGACACGGGCATGAGTCTGAAAAACCAATTTCAACTCTTGGAACATCTCATATGCTCCGTGGTGTTCAAAACATTTTTGAAGTCCCGGTTCTAAGCCGTAAAGCATGGCGCACTAAACTATTAAGTAGTCATCATATCGAGCTTGCCAAACGTTCATAATGTCTGCATCTGCTCCTGCAATAGGTTTGTCACCCCGCGGTGCATCAAGGACATAATTCTTCTATGCAGCAATGAGGATAATCCTCAGATCACGGACCCAGTCCGCATTATTGCTACTATCATCTTTTGGAACATATAAAAAATATATAGGAGCTATATCGCGAGCTATTGATCTACAACATAGATATGCAAAAACTATCAGGACTAAGTTCATGATAAATTAAGTTCAATTAATCAAATTACTTAAGAACTCCCACTTAGATAGACATCCCCCAAGTCATCTAAATGATACGTGATCCAAATCAACTAAACCATGTCCGATCATCACATGAGATGGTGTAGTCATCAATGTTGAACATCTCTATGTTGATCATATCTACTATATGATTCACGTTCGACCTTTCGGTCTCCAGTGTTCTGAGGCCATGTCTGTACATGCCAGGCTCGTCAAGTTTAACGCAAGTATTCCGCATGTGCAAAACTGTCTTGCACCCATTGTATGTGAACATAGAGTCTATCACACCCGATCATCACGTGGTGTCTCAACACGACGAACAGTCGCAACGGTGCATACTCAGGGAGAACACTTATACCTTGAAATTTAGTGAAGGGATCATGTTATAATGCTACCGCCGTACTAAGAAAAATAAGATGCATAAAAGATAAACATCACATGCAATCAAAATATGTGACATGATATGGCCATCATCATCTTGTGCTTTTGATCTCCATCTCCAAAGCATCGTCATGATCTCCATTGTCACCGGCTCGACACCTTGATCTCCATCGTTGCGTCGTGGTCATCTCACCAACTATTGCTTCTACAACTATCGCTAACGCATAGTGATAAAGTAAAGCAATTACATGGCGTTTGCATTTCATACAATAAAGAGACAACCATAAGGCTCTTGTCGGTTGCCGATAACTTACAAAACATGATAATCTCATACAACAACGTATATCACATCATGTCTTGACCATATCACATCACAACATGCCCTGCAAAAACAAGTTAGACGTCCTCTACTTTGTTGTTACAAGTTTTACGTGGCTGCTACGGGCTTCTAGCAAGAACCATTCTTACCTACGCATCAAAACCACAATGGTGATTTATCAAGTTTGCTGTTTTAACCTTCAACAAGGACCGGCCGCGGTCAAATTCGATTCAACTAAAGTAGGAGAAACAGACACCCACCAGCCACCTTTATGCAAAACTAGTTGCATGTCTGTCGGTGGAACCAGTCTCATGAACGTGGTCATGTAAGGTTGGTCCGGGCCGCTTCATCCAACAATACCGCCGAATCAAAGTATGACATGCTGGTAAGCAGTATGACTATTGTCGCCCACAACTCTTTGTGTTCTACTCGTGCATATAATCTACCCATAGACCTGGCTCGGATGCCACTGTTGGGAAACGTAGCGTGCAATTTCAAAAAAATTCCTACACTCACGCAAGATCTATCTAGGAGATGCATAGCAACGAGGGGGAGAGTGTGTCTACGTACCCTCGTAGACCGAAAGCGGAAGCATTTGACAATGCGGTTGATGTAGTCGAACTTCTTCTAGCTCCGACCGATCAAGCACCGAACGTACGGCACCTCCGAGTTTTGCACACGTTCAGCGCGATGACGTCCCTCGCCTTCTTGATCGAGCAAGGTGTCGAGCAAGTAGATGAGTTCCGTCAACACGACAGCATGGTGACGGTGATAGTGAAGTGGTCCGCGCAGGGCTTCGCCTAAGCACCGCGAGAATATGACCGGGGGTGTAAACTGTGGAGGGGGCACCGCACACGGCTAACAATTGATGTTGTGTGTTCTAGGCGTCCCCTCCCCACATATATATAGGTGGGAGGGGAGGGGAGCAGCAACGGTGTGTCCCAAGTAGGAGGAATCCTACTTGGGGTCCTCCCCAACGGCCTCCCGCCTTCCATATTTGCCGAAGGGGGAAAAGGGAAGAGGAAGGAGAGAAGGAAAGGGGGGTTGAACCCCCTCTTTCCCTTCTCCCACTCGGCCTCCTTCCTTGGCGGGGGGGGGGGGGGGGGGGGGGAACCCCTTGTGGGCTGGTGTGCTCCACTCCTATGGCCCATATGGCCCATATCTTTCCCCCGGGGGTTCCGGTAACCCCCCGGTACTACGATAAATACCCGATACTATCTGGAACACTTTTGGTGTCCGAATACTATCATCCTATTTATCAATCTTTACCTCTCAACCATTTAGAGACTCCTCGTCATGTCTGTGATCTCATCCCGGAATCTGAACAACATTTAGTTACCAAATCACATAACTCATATAATACTAAATCGTCATCGAACGTTAAGCGTGCCGACCCTACGGGTTTGAGAACTATGCAGACATGACCAAGACACCTCTCCAGCCAATAACCAATGGCGGAACCTGGATGCTCATATTGGCTCCTACATATTCTACAAAGATCTTTATCGGTCGAACCGTTATGACAACATATGTTATTCCCTTTGTCATCGGTATGTTACTTGCCCGAGATTCGATCGTCAGAATCTACATACCTAGTTCAATCTCGTTACCGGCAAGTCTCTTTACTCGTTCTGTAATACATTATCCTGCAACTAACTCATTAGTTACTTTGCTTGCAAGGCTTCTTATGATGTGCATTACCGAGAGGGCCCAGAGATACCTCTCCGATACTCTGTGTGACAAATCCTAATCTCCATCTATGCCAACCCAACAAACACCTTCGGAGATACCTATAGAGCATCTTTATAATCACCCAGTTATGTTGTGACGTTTGATAGCACACAAGGTATTCCTCCGGTATCCGTGAGTTGCATAATCTCATAGTCGAAGGAATATGTATTTGACATGAAGAAAGCAATAGCAATAAAACTGAACGATCAATATGCTAAGCTAACGGATGGGTCATGTCCATCACATCATTCTCCTAATGATGTGATCCCATTATCAAATGAAAACTCATGTTCATGGTTAGGATACCTTAACCAGCTTTGATCAATGAGCTAGTAAAGTAGAGGCTCAGTAGGGACACAGTGTTTGTCTATGTATTCACACATGTATTTGGGTTTCTGACCAATACAATTCCAGCATGAATAATAAACATTTATCATGAATAAGGAAATATAAAATAACAACTTTATTATTGCCTCTAGGGCATATTTCCATCAACCATGCACGCTCGTTATTACCATCGTGCACGCTTCTTTTAATTAGAATATGTGCCCGTCTAGCGCACACGCCTTGATCTGTCTGACCGTTTCTGTTTGTTGTGGCTAATCACAAACAGTTCATCCGTGTGAAGTGTATGCCGTCTATTGCACACACCTTGATCTGGCTAACCGTTTTGGTTGTTTTCGCTCATTGCAAATAGTTCATTCGAGTGAACTGTATGTTGTCTATCGCACGGACGTTGATCTGACTAATCGTTTCTGTTGTGTTTCCTAATCACAAACAGTTCATCCGAGTGAACTGTATGCCGTATATCACGCACACCTTCATATGGCTGACTGTTTCTGTTGTTATGCTCATCACAAACAGTTCATTCGAGTGAACTGTATGCCACGTATTGCATACACAACTCTAATCTGAATCGTGTTTGATGTCTCTGCCATCACAAACAATTCGTATTATTTTTGATGGTTTTCTTACAACACCGTTTGCGATTAATGCATCACACACAGTTTCGTCGAAGGGTCTTTGACTATAGTGTCGCGTTAGTAGCATCCTGCGGTAGTGTTAACCAGTTTTAAGAAACAACACTAGCTACCTACGTCCACAATTAAGGGTATAATTCTTGATGTTAGATTAAGTTTCGGGGTGTGTGAAACAAGAGACTTTTAAAAAATATCTAGCCCCACACTAAACTTCGTCAATACGTGTGACCCCCTAGAAGATCATCCATCTTCGCTGGCCTCTTGTGTAAGACGGTTCACTATTCTCAACTATGGTGAAGCCCAATGAATTATTAGCAGATCATCGACAGCCCGAGCTGAGCGACTGTCAGAACCTTGTAAGAAGTGACACAATGCCGTCAATGAATTGAATCGAAGCAACACTCACGGGAAGCATAGAAAGAACATCAATCTTCACAATCACATGTGATCTAGATTATAACTTGCATCTACTCATAAAACTGCTCTAATGCAAATGTTGGGAAACGTAGGAGAAAACAAATAAATTCGCACCACCATCCAAGATCAAGATGAAGATGCATAAGGGGTTGGGATCATGATCATTACTGTCACCGAGTTGCAGCGAAAGAAGAACTTGTCGTTGTTGATCGTGCTTGGAGTCCTTCGTACCGCCCACGAACGGTCCCTCGAACCGAAGACCGAAATCACGACCTATCTACTTGGTTGCAAGCGTGCAGCTTCCACGATCCGGCAGCGCTTCACTGTCCAGAGCTAATCGCCGCCGAAGAATTGGAGGGAGGAGATTAGAACTACACTAAACTTCTAATTATGAGGAAAAGAGGATTATACTAGCTCTATTTAGTCAACCAGGACCAACTAGAACTAGAAGAACTAGAGGAGGCTCCAAAACTTGTATGAACCATAGAGCAAAAAAACCCTAGTATATATAGGTTGAAGGAGGAGGAGAGGACAGCCACCGAGGGGGGGAAGTCCCCCCTTGGGGCATCGGCCTTGGGGGAGGAGTTACTCCTCCCCTAGTCCAATCCGGCCCCCCTACAAGGAAAGGGGGCGCCACTTCCTTATGGGCCTATGTGGCCCATAATTCTCTCCATCTCTTATCCTTTTAAGGCCCATTGAAATTTAAATTAAATATAAATTTTCTAAATACCTCTAGACCATTATATTTTTTTAACATCTCCGGAAACATTTTCCACCTATATATAATATATCGATAATACCCGGTATTACCTGATATTCACCGAAACCCTTCTGGTGACCACGAAACACTTCCGGATCCTTTCAGAACTATTCCAAATATTCATGAAATTATTCCACAAATATATTCGCATGACTCCCGTCCTACTAACACTCAGCAGATCATGATTGTCTTAACCCTGTGACCCCGTAGGTTTGGTAACTCATAGACATGAATGAGATCGTTCGGACCGGCAACAGGACCATGGAAATCTGTATTGGTCCCTATGAGTGCACGAAGGCTACACAACACATAGTTTCCTTCGTTACGCGTACACAACACTCACGCGCTAATGTACTCGGCCGGCGCATATAACCATCCAGCTAGTTCTGGTTTTAGGAAACTATTAGATGCTTCTAGTTTGAATTTTATGTTTTTTCTGTGGGTTTTTCCTACCGTTTGTGTTCCTTTTTTCTATTCTTTTTATTTTTTATTTTTCTTGGTTTCCTTGTTCCTATTTTCTTTTATTCTTTTCACTCTTTTTTATAAACATTTGTGGTTTCATAAATGAATTTTGAAATCCATGATTTTTTCACAAATTCGTGAACTCATCACAAATTCCTATATATTTTTTTCAAATGATGGCCTTTTTTCAAACCATATTTTTTCAGATTTGTGAATACTTAGAAATTCATTAAAAAAATCAAATTTATAAACTTTTATCAAATTTATGAACATTTGTTTTTTTTCAAATGCACGAACAGTTTTCAAATGTGCGAATATTTTTCAGATGCTCAATAATTTTCAACCATGTGATTTGTTTAGAGTCATTAACTTTCAGATTTACAAACATTTGTGGACTATTTTTAAATGCACAAAAAATATTCAAATGCATGATTGTATTTCAAATTTTACGAACATCTGAGAACTTTTTCCAAATGCGTGAACTTTTTTCAGGTACGTGAACGTTCTTCAAATGCGTGAATATTTTCAAATACATTTTTCTAAATCCATGAATTTTTTTCAAATTGGCGGACATCTGTTAAGTTTCTTCAAATGTGTTAACAGTTTTTAAATGCGTGAATTTTCTAAAAAATTGCAAACATTTGTGAACCTTTTTTGAATGCACAAAAAAAATTCAAATGCATGAATAATTTTAAATTCATGAACATTTGTGAATTGTTTTCAAATGAACGAACAGTTTTCAAATGCATAATTTTTTTAAATGTGCGGACATTTTTCAGATGCGCGAATAATTTTCAACTACATGATTTTTTATTTTCAAATTAGTTGACTTCTTTCAAATGAACTTTTTCAGATTTAAAAACATCCTTGAACTATTTTCAAAAAGCGCGAATATATTTCAAATTTGCGAAAATCTGTGAACCTTTTCCAAATCCGTGAACTTTCTTCAATTTCGCAAACTTTCTTCGAATATGTGGAGATTTTTTAAATACATAATTCTTTTTTCAAATTGGCGGATATCCGTTCGGTTTTTCTAATGCGTTAACAATTTGCAAATGAGTGAATTTTTGGAAAAAATCACAAACATTCGTGAACCTTTTGTGAATGCGCAAACAAATTTCAAATGGATGAATAATTTTAACATGCGTGCACATTTTTCAAAATTGCAAACATCCGTGAACTTTTTTCAAATGCACGGACAATTTTTGACGAGGACTTTTACCAAATATGCGAACAATTTTCAAATACCCTAACAATTGTCAAACGTGTGAACTTTTCAAATTCACGAACATCCGTGAACTTTGTTCAAATTTGTGAACAATTTTTAGTAGCGTGATTTTTTTTCAAGTGCCTGAACTTATTTCAAATTAGCGAACTCTTTTGAAATATGCAAACGTATCCGACTTATTTCAAATGTCAGACAGTTTCTTGAATGCGTGACCTTTTTTCAAAATTTTCAAATGCTCCAAATTTTTAAAAACATGTGAGCAATTTTGAAATTCATGAACAATTATTAAATCTGCAATCTTTTTTCAAATAGATGGACAGTTTTTAATTCGTGAAGTTCTTTCAAATTCGTTTTCTAAGTTAAAAATGGAATATACAAAAACGAGGTATGGTTTTTTCCGGAAGCTGTTTTTTTTTTGGCCAGAGCAGTGGAGCGTGGCTAGCAATGCAGAAGGACCAAAGTTAATGGGCCGTGGTCTGCTACAACCATGCGAGCACCGAGATGTGATTGGGTGACGAAGGCAATGTGGAGGAGCTCTCCACATCGGCGCCTGTTGCGGCATTCCGTAAATGGCGCCCTTTGTGTCCGTTATAGGCATGGGCGCAAACGGGCGCACACCTCCGCCCCGCACCGGGCTGGCTCGTCTGACGTGTTTTCTTTTGTGTATTAATCCACAAAAAAGCGCTGCTAGGATTCTAACCAGGCATTCCCTAAACGGCGCCTGTCGTGAAATTGTCACGGCAGATGTCCTTAGTGTCAGGATTTAGTCGCGAGGCCAACGCATCTATGCGGTAGCTTGAGAGGGGTTGGGTGAAATCGAGGGACACAACATAAGACAGGGATTTAGACAGCTTCGGGCCCCGGGAAACATCATCCGGTAATAACCCTACATGCTGTTTGAGACTAGGTCTCATTATGATCATGAGTGAATCGCCGGCTCGGCCGGTAAAGACGACCGCAACATCTGAGGCGGCACAGACAGATGAACCGGCCATGGCGTTGTAAGCCGGTGCGGATGGGCAAGTTGTCCTCCTTGTTGTAAGCCGGCGTGGTCGCGAGAGACGGCCACGGCGTTGTAAGCCGGCGCGGTCGCGAGAGACGGCCACGGCATTGTAAGCCGGTGCGGGAGTCCGTTGAGTAACGACGACCACCTGTGCCAAAAGATGTTGGCATGCCTCCATCTCCGCGGTATAATATCACTTTTTGTCATAAATAATTGCCCTGCATAAACAATATTGCAGACCAAGGCAAAGATAAACTTGTTCTTTGACAACAACAACATGTGCTAATAAAACAAACTTGGATGGATATCACCTGATTTGTTTGGACGACGGATGATCCGTTTATCGCGACAGAGGTGGCTCAGGCAGACCAGCGACTCAATATAGTTCCGGCGGCTCAGGCAGACCGACGACTTAATATAACCCCGGCGGCTCAAAGCGGCAAGGGCGGCTCAACGCGGCTCCGGCGGGTTGATGTAGATTAAGTAAGCTGCACGGGCGGCGACTTGCGCACACCTGTTCCATCAGTAAGCGGGCGCAGACGCCGGTGCATGATGGTGCTGACGTACACTTCATAGGTACAATATGGCACCACCTTTGCTGATGTATCTGAACAGCCGACATGAAACGTCCGCTAGAATCTGTCCAGGATGTCTTGTACTGTGATTTCAACCTTTGAACAGACAAAGTACTACCAGTACTTTGCCTTATGTGGGATGCAGCAGTAACTTGGAACGGAGATGAACCGGCAACAACGGCATGTGGAGAAGCGCGTCTGAAGTGGCACAAGGCCGTGGCGGGTCGCGGCCACGGCGACAGGCTACAGCTGAAGCAAGCGTTGAGACTGCAGAGACCCAGGTAGTTACTGTAGCAACGGCGGGTTGAGGCTGGTGCTGCAGCTGCAGAGGGGTGCCGGCGGCTCGCGGCAAGTGCGGCCCGGCAAAACGGGCGGCTCTGCGGCTGAGAGGCGCAGGCCGAGACCAGCTTGGTGGCGGGTCAGAGCCCGCGTGTAAGCGGAGAAGCAGAGCAGACCCGGCAGTAGCCGGCGCACGCGGGCCCGGTAGGGGTGGTGAGATGGTGGCGCGGCGCGGCAACCATGACAGCGGGTCGCGGGCGGAGGCTACTTGCTGGTAGCGGTGGTGGCAAGGCTGGTCACAGAGGCGGCGGCTCGAGGCCGTGGGGACGGCGCGAGGTAGGGCCGGCCCGGGGCGGTTTGGAAACAGATGCGGCCGAAGGGCGCCGGCGAGGCATACAGCCGCAGCAGAGAACCGGCGATGTGAAGATCCAAATGGAGGGGCTCGGTGACTCGCCAGAGAGGCCGCACTGGAAGGCGCAAGAGACGGGGCGGCTCAGGGCCGGCCCTAACAGAAGCAGTAGAGGCCATTGGAGGCAGACGGCAGCAGAAGCAGCTTGCTAGCACAGGCGAGACGAGGTGGAGCGCGTGCGGCGAGTCCGACAGAGGCAAAGCGCAGTCAATATTTGTCAGGTCTAGAGCAATTCCTTTTTTCACGGAGTATGGGCTGACTGATTTGCCCTTGTATGCATGTACTTCTTTCGGTTTCAGATTCCCCTTAGCTGCCCTTTCCTTTTTCTTTTTTATTGATCAACCGGGAGGAACCTTAGCTGGACACACATCTACCAGATTAAGTAGAACCAGGAACGGCCGGCGGATTTGCGACGGAGGCGGAGCGAAGTCAGCCGCAGGTTGTGGTTGGTTTGGACGGATCCACATCCGCGTCCCTTTTTTTTAACGGGCTGAGCAACTTTTTACTAGTGCCTTCACAGTCACCGAGGATAATGGAGTAGTAGTTGATGGGTTGATTTTGGTCTTCACGCGCAAAGCAGCAGCGGCAGATTTGATGTTTGCCTCGGGACTTGATTCCCTCGTGAGCGGCCACCACTATTGACGCTACGGCAACTCGGCGGAACAACAAGGACTAGCGCGGCTGCGGCAACTCGGCGGAATCTTTGGTCGGACGGATTGCTTGAACTCCGGTTGGCCTCGGAGTAGTAACGTGGCAGATAAATCACCTCGTGCAGAAGATCTGGTCTCGGACTCGGCGGATTGAGACGACACGATAGCGACGCATACAGCCCGGCTCTTTTTCATCCAGAAATTTGTGAGCTCCTCGATCCCTAGGAGAGATCCCTCCAAGAACTCAACACCATCGTGCGCATGCCCCACGGTGGGCGCCAACTGTCGTGGAATTGTCACGGCAGATGTCCTTAGTGTCAGGACTTAGTCGCGAGGCCAACGCATCTATGCGGTAGCTTGAGAGGGGTTGGGTGGAATCGAGAGACACAACATAAAACAGGGATTTAAACAGCTTCGGCCGCGGGAAACATCATCCGGTAATAACTCTACATGCTGTTTGAGGCTAGGTCTCATTATGATCATGAGTGAATCGCCGGCTCGGCCGGCTCTTTGTGTCTAGCCCTAAAGATTGTTTTCTTGTCCCCTCTTTGGGGAGCCCTGCCCCTCCTTATATATGTTGAAGGGGCGGGTTACATGACTAGTCCTAATAGGATTAGGATTGCTCTATTACAATTGGAGTCCTAGCCTTGCTTCCTTGGTAGGAGAATATTCCTTATGCTTTCCTCATAAACCGGCCCACCATAACATGAGTCGGCCTTCTGGGCCTTGGGCCTAGTCTTCTGTCTGACCCGCCGTTAGGGCCATCCGTGAGTCGCTAGGCTCGTGAGTCGCCACTCCGGCGGGTTACCAATGAAACCGCCAAGCCCGGCCAGGTCATACTTCCGGCCGGGTCATACCGCGGGGTATATCCCCGACAGAGCCCGTTGCGCCCATTACACGCATGGGCGCACATCCCCGGGCCACGCTAGGCTGGCCCATCTGACATGTTTTCTTTTGTGTCTTAATCCGCAAAAAAAGCGCTACTAGGATTCGAACCAGGCATTCCCTAAACGGCGCCCGTTATAGGCATGGGCGCAAACGCGTTACTAGCATGGGCGCAAACGGGCGCACACCCCCGTGCCGCGTAGGGCTGACCCATGTGATGTGTGTTCTTTTGTGTAATAATCCACAAAAAGAGCGCTGCTAGGATTAGAACCAGCTACCTCCCTCGTCAAGAAGCGCTAGTGTAACCACCAGGCCGCCCAGCGGCATCTGTTTACCTTTTACTTTTTCCTTCTATTTTTCGTTCTTCTTTCTGTTTCATTTTTTTGTTTTTCTTTTTAAAATTTTCAATTTTTTCTTCATCTTGGTCCGATAAATTTGTTCGCAAGTACATGAATGCTTTCTTCAAATCGATGATTTTTTTTCAAAATCCATAAACATTTTTTGAATTTCAATGAACTTATATTCAAATTTGATGAACTATTTCTAAAATTGGATGAACCTTTTTTAAATTTCGATGAACTTTTTCAATGTTGATCAATTTTTTCAGATTTGATGAAGTTTTTTTCAATTTCGATGAACTTAATTCATATTGATGAACTTTTTAAAAAAATCAGTGAACTTTTTGCAAAATTGATGAACATTTTAAAAAAAATTGATGATTTTTTTAAAATCCATGAAATTTTTCTCAAGATTTGTGAACTATTTTTCAAAATGGATTAACTTTTTCCAAAATCAGTGAACCTTTTTTCAATATTTGATGAACTTTTTTGAAATCCGTGAACTTTTTTCTCAAGATTTGTGAACTATTTTTGAAAATGGATAAACTTTTTCCGAAATCGATGAACCTTTTTCTAAATTTGGTGAAGTTTTTCAAAATCCGTGAACTTTTTTCTCAAGATTTGTGAACTATTTTTCAAAATGGACTAACTTTTCTCAAATTGCTGAACTTTTTTCATTTTTTTTTCAAAACCAATGTACTTTTTTGTAATTCATGATTTTTTTTCAAAATGTTTACAAATGATTCAAAAATCAAAGCCCCTGCGAGTGTTGTTTAAACTATTCACTCTGCAACAAGTCAATAGTAAGCGGTAGGTTAGGTGGTTAGAGAAACTCGTACGCCACTATCACGGTGCGAGTTCTATCCTCGTCGAGGACCACTTTCTTGCGGGGGGGGGGGGGGGCGTGGGGTTCGCTACCCACAAGCTAGCTCTATCGATCAAATTTTTGCTGGGTCGGCCCAGTCGCATTGCCTTCAGGCGCCAGTAAGGCGAACCAGTGTTTAGGAGCTCCCGCCTGTTGGGGTGGTGCTATATGTCGCATTCAGTGAGCAGGCGCGCTGCACTCGCGTCGGGGGAAACCCCAGACGGGCCAGCCCAGCAGCGCGGGAGCCACAACCAGTTTTTTTTTGTTTTCTATTCTCATTTTTGCTTCATTTTTGTACTTTTATTTATACTATAAAAATATTATATATTTATAAAACACTCTTCGAAAACACATTTAGAAAAAATATTGAATAAATATAAAAAATGTTGAACAAGAATATAAAAAATGTTTAACATATATTTGGAAATGTTGAATAAGTATTAGAAATGTTGAACAAATATTTGAAAATGTTGAAAAGGTATTTAAAACTGTTGAACGGGTATATGAAAAATGTTGAACAAGTACATGACAAATGTCGAACAAGTATTGGAAAAGGTTGAACAAGAATTTGAAAAATGTTGAACAAGTATTTTAAAATGTTGAATAAGTATTTAAAATGTTGCAAAAGTATTTGAAAAATGTTGAATAGGTATTAAAAAAAGTTGAACGGGTATATGAAAAATGTTGAACAAGTGTTTAAAAAATGTTGAATAAGTATAAAAATATTGAAAAAGTATTTGAAAAATGTTGAATAAGCGTTCGAACACCGTTGGATGTGTGTACAAAAAATGATGACCACTTATTAAAAAAATCTTTTTGTATATACGAAAATGTAGAGTGAAAACAAAAAAAAACATAAGAAAAATAAAAAAACAAAAAATAGAGAAGGAAAAAGAAAACAAAACAAGAAAAGATAAGAAAAAACAAAAAAGCAAAAGAAAACAAAAGATAAATAAATAAAGTGCAAAAAGAGAAGAAAAATGGAGTAGAAAAAAGAAAAAAAAGAAAAAAAGAAAAACAGAAAATCTGGTGAAAAATCAGATATTCACCTTCTACTACGGTTGCGCCCAGCTACTTAGCACGTACTCCCTCCATTCCAAATTACTCGTTGTGGTTTTAACCACGACGAGTAATTTGGAACAGAGTGACTGGCAGACAGTAGCCTAGTGGCAAGACGTGATCCGCTTCATCCTTTAGACCGTGGTTCGATCCTCCAGTCCTCCATATTTTTCTCCGTTGTTTTTAAGTCAAGCAATAGAAAATGGGCCGGCCCGATTGGTACAGCAGAGGAAGATTCCCCGGCAGAGGAGGCTATTGTATCGCTTAAAGCGATAAATAGCTCTCGCGCGCCTGTTGCCCGGTTACTTCGTAATCGATACAACGTGCACACCCCGTCCCTCGCTAGATTTCTTTATGGGCCGACACGTGTAAGGCAGGAGTGTGTACGCTCCCTTTCCCGGTTTTGGGAGGCTCCCACAAACTTCCTGGGTCGGTTTTGTGAAGCTTCACACGCCAGTTTATGTTTTTTTCTGGACCAGGTTTTGTCTTTGTTTTCATTTCAATTTCATGATTTTTCGGAATTTCTTAAACTTTTTAAAATTTCATAAACATTTTCTACATAAAAATGGCCGATTTTTTTTCTAAGAACAACAGTACCTACTGTAACAAATATTGGAGAGAAAGAAAAAACGAGTGAGTGAGCGGAAGGCAGCGAGCGTTACTCGCCATATCCATGCGGGTAACGTCCTGGTCGCTAGTTCGCCAAGTGGCGATAACCGCCCCAGAGGAGGAGCCTCTATTCTAGAGAGCAACTAGTTAACGAGCGCTTCTTCGGGAGCCTCGCAACAATCAGCGCCACTTGGCGCGCTCTCAACCATTCATCACGTGTCGCGCTCTGAACGCTTCCTCCAGATTTTATTAATTTTTATTTTTCCGCACGCGTTTTCGGCTTTTTAAATGTTTTTTTTGGGTTTTTTCGACGTTTTGGTTTTCCCCCAGTCTTCCTTAGCTTTCGACCACAATTTTTTTTCACAAAAAAAATATTTTTACGCGAAAAAACGCGTTTTCTTTTTTTTCTTTCGCGAAAAGTCACGGTTTTTCTTTCGCGAGAGGCACGATTGTGCTTTAGCGAGAGTCACGACCGTGCCTTTTGGAAACAAAAATAAACGCGTTTTCTGTTTTTTTTTTCTTTCGCGAGAGTCACGGTTTTACTTCTGCGAGAGACACGGTTGTGCTTTCGCGAGAGTCACGGCCGTGCCTCTCGGAAAGGGATAAACAAAACGTGTTTTCTTTTTTTTTTCTTTCACGAGAGTCACAGTTTTGCTTCCGCGAGAGGCACGGTTGTGCTTTCGCGAGAGTCACGGGCGTGCCTCTTTCGGAAAAGGAAAAAATGCGTTTTCTGTTTTTTCCTTCCACGAGAGTCACGGTTTTGCTTCCACGAGAGTCACGGTTTTGCTTCCACGAGAGGTACGGTTGTGATTTCGCGAGAGGCACGGGCGTGCCTCTTTCAGAAAGGAAAAAAACCGTGCTCCCGGTTTGGTTTTTTCGTCCGTTTTTTTTCTGAAAAAACGTTCGTCCAAACCTATCAACATGGGATCTAGTTTTGAAGATCTCGACGCGAGGAATCCAATGGTGAAAACGGTTTGAGATTTGGACGCACGGTTTAAGAGATAAAATGTTTTGAATAAACAGATCTACGAAAAAAGGGAAAATTCCCAGGTTGCGACAAGTGGCGTGCTGCATGTGCGCCACTTGTCGTGACCTGGGAAGGTGAAGTGTTCTTTGCAACGAATACTCCTTAATTTGTGATTTCGTCTATTCTATTATATCTCTTTATCTCTAACTCAAATGTATTTCTTTGTCATGATGGCCCATTTCCCCTAAAAAGTGATGGCCCATTAGAGCGATCAACTACTCTCTTTTTTCTTTCAGGCAGAATTGATCAACTACGATACCACCACCACGTGGTTTAGGTGGCAAGCAACACAAACTTGATATATTAAAAAAATACTATGATACCACCAATTCGCAATTACTCGTTTCTCGTTGTTTCACGGGACATTACCGTCACATTTATTCTAAAAAAATGTTGAAATAGCTTTATTTCTTTGGCCGGTCATAGTGAGAAGTAACTATGTTACTAGTCTAAATTACTACCTCCACAGTGGATAATAACATATGTGTAATGTCATGCAAGACTTTATTATTACTCCCTCTGCTCTGAATAAGTGTACTACTACCATTTGTCCTAAGTCAAATTTTTAAAATTTTGATCAACTTTATAGAAACAATTAGTAACATATATAACAGCAAATTGGTAGATTATGACAGTACATTTCAAAACGGATCTAGCCATACTAATTTAGTGCCATAAATGGTTCTACTTTTTCCTATAAAGTTGATTAAAATTTTGATATTTTGACTTAGTACAAAAGTTAAAAGCGGAAAATCAATTCGGCTCCCGGGTGCATTTGCACCCGGGCCCACTATTGATTTTTTCAAATGTCGAAAAAATTGAGACAAATTTTTTTTGTCATCTTTGTCACATACAAATGCGACCTGCAAATTTTGAGACAAAAATGTCAATCATTTTGGTTTGCGCAAAAAAAAACAAATCAAAGACCAAATGTCTCCCCAAAATGTCACCCCAAATTTGTTTTTTTCGCCGACGAAACACCGCGCGAATTTTGTCAAGCATGTTTGCGACACGAACACGATCATCTACAAAAAAATTTCAGAATTTTTTGAAAACATTTAATTTGTTTTTTGGGTACAGTTCATCCGGGTGCAAATGCACCCGGGAGCCAAAACGCCTCCCCCAGTTAAAAGTACACTTTTTCAGGGAAGGAGGGAGTAGGTTGTAGACTTATTTTGTCTTGGTATGTGTGATGCTACCACAAGCTTCTTTTTCTTCATTAATTATTTATCACCATCATCTATTTTGCCTAAATATGTGTCATGTTATCACTTATATTACTCGCACTATGGGTAGCCAAATACTATACTAATAATGACCATCGGGTGAGTAACTGAATTCCGTTAAATAGTTTATCTGTATAATAGTTTAACTGAAATTTTTTAGGGCAACTGAAATTATTAATGTAAGAAAAACAACAAATTGCAACCAACTGAAACTGCCTTCATGCCAGGAAGACAAATCCTAGAAGGGGTTGTAGTCCTACATGAAACGTTGCACGAAATCCATACGAAGAAACTAGATGGTCTTATCTTCAAAGTGGATTTCGAAAAAGCATATGATAAGGTCAAATGGCCCTTCCTCCAGCAAGCGTTACGTATGAAGGGGTTCAATGAATCTTGGAGATCTCAGGTGGATTCCTTCATATAGAAAGGCAGTGTCGGGATAAAGGTCAATGATGTTACATGCCATTATTTCCAGACACATAAGGGGTTACGACAGGGGGACTCCATGTCTCCTGTGCTGTTTAACATTGTAGCGGATATGTTGGCAGTACTTATTGGTCGGGCTAAAGAGAGTGGCCAAGTAGGAGGACTCGTCCCCCACCTTGTAGAGGGGGGCGTCTCCGTTCTACAATATGCGGATGATACTATTATATTCATGGAACACGATCTTGCAAAAGCTAGGAATATGAAGCTTGTTTTATGCCTTCTTGAGCAACTGTCTGGGCTCAAAATCAACTTCAATAAAAGCCCATTGTTCTGATTTGGGAGAGCCAAAGAAGAACAACATGATTATAGAAACTTGTTCGGTTGTGAAATAGGATCCTTACCTTTTAGTTATCTAGGGATCCCAATTCATCATCGATGGTTAACGAACAAGGAATGGAAATGTGTTGAAGATAGATTTGAAAAAAAGCTAAGCTGCCGGAAGGGCAAGCTAATGTCTTACGGAGGTCGGCTGGTTTTGATAAATTCGGTTTTGACGAGTTTGCTGATGTTCCTCTTATCTTTCTTTGAAGTACCGGTAGGGGTACGGAAAAGACTTGACTTCTATAGATCCCGATTCTTCTGGCAAAGTGATGAGGTCAAGAAGAAATACAGACTGGCTAGATGGGATGTCATGTGTAGACCAAAAGACCAGGGTGGGTTAGGGATCGAAAATTTAGAGGTAAAGAATAGATGTCTACTTAGCAAATGGCTATACAGACTATCTACTCAGACCGAGGCATGTGGGTACAAATCTTGCGGAATAAATACCTACACTCTAAGACTTTGGCCCAAGTTAACGCAAGGCCAACGAACTCACCCTTTTGGAAGGGGTTAATGAGAACAAGAGTAACTTTCTTTCAACGGGTAAAATTCCTAGTTGGTAATGGTACCACTACTAGATTCTGGGAGGATACCTGGTTAGGGGAGACGCCTTTAGCTTTACAATACCCGTTCTTATATAATATTGTGCAATATAAGGAGGATTATATCGCCACAATATTAAACTCGGTGCCACTTAATATCCAATTTAGGAGATCCCTTGTAGGTGCACGTTGGAATGCTTGGCTCCACCTGGTCTGTAGGTTGGTGGATGTTCAACTTTCAGACCAGGCAGATGTTGGGGAACGTAGTATTTCAAAAAAAATCCTACGATCACGCAAGATCTATCTAGGAGAAGCATAGCAACGAGCAAGGAGAGTGTGTCCACGTACCCTCGTAGACCGAAAGCGGAAGCGTTCAGTAACGCGGTCGATGTAGTCGAACGTCTTCGCGATCCAACCAATCAAGTACCAAACGCAAGGCACCTCCGCGATTTGCACACGTTCAGCTCTGTGACGTCCCTCAAACTCTAGATCCAGCTGAGGCCGAGGGAGAGTTCCGTCAGCACGACGGCGTGGTGACGGTGATGATGAAGTTACGGGCGCAGGGCTTCGCCTAACTACGACGATATGACCGAGGTGGAAAACTGTGGAGGGGGGCACTACACACGGCTAAGAAATTAACTTGTGTGTCTATGGGGTGCACCCTCCCCCGTATATAAAGGAGTGGAGGAGGGGGCCGGCCGGCCTCAAGGGGCGCGCCCCAAGGGGGGATTCCTACTCCTACTAGGAGTAGGTTCCCCCTTTCCTAGTCCAACTAGGAGGGGAAGGAAAGAGGAAGAGGGAGAGAAGGAAAGGGGGGTTGCCCCCCCCCCCCCAATTCGGATTGGGTTAGGGGGGCGCGTGCCTCCACTTGGCCGCCTCCTCCTCTCTTACACTAGGGCCCATGAAGGCCCATTGACCCCCCGGGGGGTTCCGGTAACCCCCCGGTACTCTGGAAAATGCCCGAACTTATCCGAAACCTTTCCGGTGTCCAAACATAACCTTCCAATATATCAATCTTTATGTCTCGACCATTTCGAGACTCCTCGTCATGTCCGTGATCACATCCGGGACTCCGAACAACCTTCGATACATCAAATCACATAATTCACAATACATATCGTCATCGAACGTTAAGCATGCGAACCCTACGGGTTCGAGAACTATGTAGACATGACCGAGACTCATCTCCGGTCAATAACCAATAGCGGAACCTGGATGCTCATATTGGTTCCTACATTTTTTACGAAGATCTTTATCGGTCAAACCGCATAACAACATACGTTGTTCCCTTTGTCATCGGTATGTTACTTGCCCGAGATTCGATCGTCGGTATCACCATACCTACTTCAATCTCGTTACTGGCAAGTCTCTTTACTCGTTCTGTCATGCATCATCCCGCAACTAAATCATTAGTTACATTGCTTGCAAGGCTTATAGTGATGTGCATTGCCGAGAGGGCCCAGCGACACCTCTCCGATGATCGGAGTGACAAATCCTAATCTCGATCTATGCCAACTCAACAAACACCATCGGAGACACCTGTAGAGCATCTTTATAATCACCCAGTTATGTTGTGACGTTTGATAGCACACTAAGTGTTCCTCCGGTATTCGGGAGTTGCATAATCTCATAGTCAGAGGAACATGTATAAGTCATGATGAAAGCAATAACAACAAACTAAACGATCATAGTGCTAAGCTAACGGATGGGTCTTGTCCATCACATCATTCTCTAATGATGTGATCCCATTCATCAAATGACAACACATGTCTATGGCTAGGAAACATAACCATCTTTGACAAACAAGCTAGTCAAGTAGAGGCATACTAGGGACACTTTGTTTGTCTATGTATTCACACATGTACTAAGTTTCTGGTTAATACAATTCTAGCATGAATAATAAACATTTATCATGATATAAGGAAATGTAAATAACAACTTTATTATTGCCTCTAGGGCACATTTCCTTCAGTCTCTCACTTGCACTAGAGTCAATAATCCAGATTACATAGTAATGATTCTAACACCCATGGAGTCTTGGTGCTGATCATGTTTTGCTCGTGAGAGAGGCTTAGTCAACGGGTCTGCAACATTCAGATCTGTATGTATCTTGCAAATCTCCATGTCCCCTTCCGACACTTGATGACGGGTAGAATTGAAGCGTCTCTTGATGTGCTTGGTCTTCTTGTGAAATATGGATTCCTTTGCCAAGACAATTGCACCAGTATTGTCACACAAGATTTTTTCATTGGACCCGATGCACTAGGTATGACACCTAGATCGGATATGAACTCCTTCATCTAGACTCCTTCATTTGCTGCTTCCGAAGCAGCTATGTACTCCACTTCACACGTAGATCCCGCCACGATGCTCTGTTTGGAACTGCACCAACTGACAGCTCCACCATTCAATATAAATACGTATCCAGTTTGAGACTTAGAGTCATCAGGACCAGTGTCAAAGCTTGCATCGACGTAACCATTTACAACGAGCTCTTTGTCACCTCCATAAACAAGAAACATATCCTTAGTCCTTTTTGTTGGGAATCGTAGCATAATTTTAAAATTTTCCTATGCTCACCAAGATGCATCTATGGAGTCTACTAGCAACGAGGGGAAAGGAGTGCATCTACATACCCTTGTAGATCGCGAGTGGAAGCGTTCCAATGAACGTGGATGACGGAGTCGTACTCGCCGTGATCCAAATCACCGATGACCGAGTGCCGAACGGACGGCACCTCCGCGTTCAACACACGTACGGTGCAGCGACGTCTCCTCCTTCTTGATCCAGCAAGGGGGAAGGAGAGGTTGATGGAGATCCAACAGCACAACGGCGTGGTGGTGGATGTAGCGGTTCTCCGGCAGGGCTTCGCTGAGCTTCTGCGCGCGAGAGAGAGGTGTTGCAGGGGAGGAGGGAGGCGCCCAAGGCTGTGTGTCGCTGCCCTCCCCCCCTTTATATAGGCCCCTGGGGGGCGCCGGCCCTAGAGATGAGATCTCATGGGGGGCGGCGGCCACAAGGGGGGGAAGGGGTTGCCTTGCCCCCCAAGGCAAGGGGAAACCCCCCTAGGGTTCTCAACCCTAGGCGCATGGGGGGAGGCCCAAGGGGGGCACCCCAGCCCACTAAGGGCTGGTTCCCTTCCACTTTCAGCCCACGGGGCCCTCCGGGATAGGTGGCCCCACCCGGTGGACCCCCGGGACCCTTCCGGTGGTCCCGGTACAATACCGGTAACCCCCGAAACTTTCCCGGTGGCCGAAACTGGACTTCCTATATATAATTCTTCACCTCCGGACCATTCCAGAACCTCTCGTGACGTCCGGGATCTCATCCGGGACTCCGAACAACTTTCGGGTTTCTGCATACATATATCTCTACAACCCTAGCGTCACCGAACCTTAAGTGTGTAGACCCTACGGGTTCGGGAGACATGCAGACATGACCGAGACGCCTCTCCGGTCAATAACCAACAGCGGGATCTGGATACCCATGTTGGCTCCCACATGTTCCACGATGATCTCATCGGATGAACCACGGTGTCGAGGATTCAATCAATCCATATGCAATTCCCTTTGTCAATCGGTATGTTACTTGCCCGAGATTCGATCGTCGGTATCCCAATACCTTGTTCAATCTCGTTACCGGCAAGTCTCTTCACTCGTACCGCAATGCATGATCCCGTGACTAACGCCTTAGTCACATTGAGCTCATTATGATGATGCATTACCGAGTGGGCCCAGAGATACCTCTCCGTCACACGGAGTGACAAATCCCAGTCTCGATCCGTGCCAACCCAACAGACACTTTCGGAGATACCCGTAGTGCACCTTTATAGTCACCCAGTTATGTTGTGACGTTTGGCACACCCAAAGCACTCCTACGGTATCCGGGAGTTGCACGATCTCATGGTCTAAGGAAAAGATACTTGACATTGGAAAAGCTCTAGCAAACGAAACTACACGATCTTTTATGCTATGCTTAGGATTGGGTCTTGTCCATCACATCATTCTCCTAATAATGTGATCCCGTTATCAATGACATCCAATGTCCATAGTCAGGAAACCATGACTATCTGTTGATCAACAAGCTAGTCAACTAGAGGCTTACTAGGGACACGTTGTGGTCTATGTATTCACACATGTATTACGATTTCCGGACAATACAATTATAGCATGAATAATAAACAATTACCATGAACAAAGAAATATAATAATAACCATTTATTATTGCCTCTAGGGCATATTTCCAACAGTCTCCCACTTGCACTAGAGTCAATAATCTAGTTACATTGTGATGAATCGAACACCCATTGCGTCCTGGTGTTGATCATGTTTTGCCCTAGGGAGAGGTTTAGTCAACGGATCTGCTACATTCAGGTCCGTGTGTACTTTACAAATATCTATGTCTCCATTTTGAACGCTTTCACGAATGGAGTTGAAGCGACGCTTGATATGCCTGGTCTTCCTGTGAAACCTGGGCTCCTTCGCAAGGGCAATAGCTCCAGTGTTGTCACAGAAGAGTCATTGGGCCCGACGCATTGGGAATCACCCCTAGGTCGGTAATGAGCTCCTTCATCCAGACTGCTTCCTGTGCTGCCTCCGAGGCTGCCATGTACTCCGCTTCACATGTAGATCCCGCCATGACGCTTTGCTTGCAACTGCACCAGCTTACTGCTCCTCCATTCAAAATATACACGTATCCGGTCTGTGACTTCGAGTCATCCAGATCTGTGTCAAAGCTAGCGTCGACGTAACCCTTTACGACGAGCTCTTCGTCACCTCCATAAACGAGAAACATATCCTTAGTCCTCTTCAGGTACTTCAGGATATTCTTGACCGCTGTCCAATGTTCCTTGCCGGGATTACTATGGTACCTTCCTACCAAACTTACGGCAAGGTTTACATCAGGTCTGGTACACAGCATGGCATACATAATAGACCCTATGGCCGAGGCATAGGGGATGACACTCATCTCTTCTATATCTTCTGCCATGGTCGGGCATTGGGCCGTGCTCAATTGGACACCTTGCAATACAGGCAAGAACCCCTTCTTGGACTGATCCATATTGAACTTCTTCAATATCTTGTCAAGGTATGTACTCTGTGAAAGACCAATGAGGCGTCTTGATCTATCTCTATAGATCTTGATGCCTAATATATAAGCAGCTTCTCCAAGGTCCTTCATTGAAAAACACTTATTCAAATAGGCCTTTATACTTTCCAAGAATTCTATATCATTTCCCATCAATAGTATGTCATCCACATATAATATGAGAAATGCTACAGAGCTCCCACTCACTTTCTTGTAAACACAGGCTTCTCCATAAGTCTGTGTAAACCCAAACGCTTTGATCATCTCATCAAAGCGAATGTTCCAACTCCGAGATGCTTGCACCAGCCCATAAATTGAGCGCTGGAGCTTGCATACTTTGTTAGCATTCTTAGGATCGACAAAACCTTCCGGCTGCATCATATACAACTCTTCCTTAAGGAAGCCGTTAAGGAATGCCGTTTTGACATCCATCTGCCATATCTCATAATCATAGTATGCGGCAATTGCTAACATGATTCGGACGGATTTCAGCTTCGCTATGGGTGAGAAAGTCTCATCGTAGTCAACCCCTTGAACTTGTCGATAACCCTTAGCGACAAGTCGAGCTTTGTAGATGGTCACATTACCATCTGCGTCCGTCTTCTTCTTAAAGATCCATTTGTTTTCTATGGCTCGCCGCTCATCGGGCAAGTCAGTCAAAGTCCATACTTTGTTTTCATACATGGATTCTATCTCGGATTTCATGGCTTCTAGCCATTTGTCGGAATCCGGGCCCGCCATCGCTTCTTCATAGTTCGAAGGTTCACCGTTGTCTAACAACATGATTTCCAGGACAGGGTTGCCGTACCACTCTGGTGCGGAACGTGTCCTTGTGGACCTACGAAGTTCAGTAACTTGATCCGAAGCTTCATGATCATCATCATTAACTTCCTCCCCAGTCGGTGTAGGCACCATAGGAACATTTTCCCGCGCTGCGCTACTTTCCGGTTCGGAAGGGGTGACTATCACCTCATCAAGTTCCACTTTCCTCCCACTCAATTCTTTCGAGAGAAACTCCTTCTCCAGAAAGGACCCGTTCTTGGCAACGAAGATCTTGCCTTCGGATCTGAGGTAGAAGGTATACCCAATAGTTTCCTTAGGGTATCCTATGAAGACGCATTTTTCCGATTTGGGTTCGAGCTTTTCAGGTTGAAGTTTCTTGACATAAGCATCGCATCCCCAAACTTTTAGAAACGACAGCTTAGGTTTCTTCCCAAACCATAATTCATACGGTGTCGTCTCAACGGATTTCGACGGAGCCCTATTTAAAGTGAATGCGGCAGTCTCTAAAGCATAACCCCAAAATGAGAGCGGTAAATCGGTAAGAGACATCATAGATCGCACCATATCCAATAGAGTGCGATTACGACGTTCGGACACACCATTTCTCTGAGGTGTTCCAGGCGGCGTGAGTTGTGAAACTATTCCACATTTCCTTAAGTGTGCACCAAACTCGTGACTTAAATATTCTCCACCACGATCTGATCGTAGGAATTTTATTCTCCTGTCACGTTGATTCTCAACTTCACTCTGAAATTCCTTGAACTTTTCAAAGGTTTCAGACTTGTGTTTCATCAGGTAGACATACCCATATCTACTTAAATCATCAGTGAGAGTGAGAACATAACGATATCCTCCGCGAGCCTCAACACTCATTGGACCACACACATCGGTATGTATGATTTCCAATAAGTTGGTTGCTCGCTCCATTGTTCCGGAGAACGGAGTCTTGGTCATCTTACCCATGAGGCATGGTTCGCACGTGTCAAATGATTCGTAATCAAGAGACTCCAAAAGTCCATTTGCATGGAGCTTCTTCATGCGCTTGACACCAATGTGACCAAGGCGGCAGTGCCACAAGTATGTGGGACTGTCGTTATCAACTTTACATCTTTTGGTATTCACACTATGAACATGTGTAACATCACGTTCGAGATTCATCAAAAATAAACCATTGACCAGCGGGGCATGACCATAAAACATATCTCTCAAATAAATAGAACAACCATTATTCTCAGATTTAAATGAGTAGCCATCTCGAATTAAACGAGATCCAGATACAATGTTCATGCTCAAAGCTGGCACTAAATAACAATTATTGAGGTTTAAAACTAATCCCGTGGGTAGATGCAGAGGTAGCGTGCCAACGGCGATCACATCGACCTTGGAACCATTCCCGACGCGCATCGTCACCTCGTCCTTTGCCAGTCTCCGTTTAGTCCGTAGTTCCTGCTTTGAGTTACAAATATGAGCAACCGCACCGGTATCAAATACCCAGGAGCTACTACGAGTACTAGTAAGGTACACATCAATTACTTGTATATCACATATACCTTGGGTGTTGCCGGCCTTCTTCTTGTCCGCTAAATATTTGGGGCAGTTCCGCTTCCAGTGACCACTTCCCTTGCAATAAAAGCACTCAGTCTCGGGCTTGGGTCCATTCTTTGACTTCTTCCCGGTAACTGGCTTACCGGGCGCGGCAACTCCCTTGCCGTCCTTCTTGAAGTTCTTCTTACCCTTGCCCTTCTTGAACTTAGTGGTTTTATTCACCATCAACACTTGATGTTCTTTTCTGATCTCTACCTCAGCTGATTTCAGCATTGAATATACCTCAGGAATGGTCTTTTCCATCCCCTGCATATTGAAGTTCATCACAAAGCTCTTGTAGCTTGGTGGAAGCGACTGGAGGATTCTGTCAACGACCGCGTCATCCGGGAGATTAACTCCCAGCTGAGACAAGCGGTTGTGCAACCCAGACATTCTGAGTATGTGCTCACTAACAGAACTGTTCTCCTCCATTTTACAGCTGAAGAACTTGTCAGAGATCATATCTCTCGACCCGAGCATGAGCTTGAAAAACCAGTTTCAGCTCCTCGAACATCTCATATGCTCCATGTTTCTCAAAACGCTTTTGGAGACCCGATTCTAAGCTGTAAAGCATGCCGCACTGAACGAGGGAGTAATCATCAGCACGCTGCTGCCAAGCGTTCATAACGTCTTGGTTCTCAGGGATTGGTGCTTCACCTAGCGGTGCTTCTAAGACATAATCTTTCTTGGCTGCTATGAGGATGATCCTCAAGTTCCGGACCCAGTCCGTATAGTTGCTGCCATCATCTTTCAGCTTGGTTTTCTCTAGGAACGCGTTGAAATTGAGGACAACGTGGGCCATTTGATCTACAATACATAGTGTAAAGATTTTAGACTAAGTTCATGATAATTAAGTTCATCTAATCAAATTTTTAATGAACTCCCACTCAGATAGACATCCCTCTAGTCATCTAAGTGAAACATGATCCGAATTCAACTAGGCCGTGTCCGATCATCACGTGAGACGGACTAGTCAAGATCGGTGAACATCTCCATGTTGATCGTATCTTCTATACGACTCATGCTCGACCTTTCGGTCCTCCGTGTTCCGAGGCCATGTCTGTACATGCTAGGCTCGTCAAGTCAACCTAAGTGTATTGCGTGTGTTCCGAGGCCATGTCTGTACATGCTAGGCTCGTCAACACCCATTGTATTCAAACGTTAGAATCTGTCACACCCGATCATCACGTGGTGCTTCGAAACAACGAACCTTCGCAACGGTGCACAGTTAGGGTGAACACTTTCTTGAAATTATAATAAGGGATCATCTTACTTACTACCGTCGTTCTAAGCAAATAAGATGCAAAAACATGATAAACATCACATGCAATCAAATAGTGACATGATATGGCCAATATCATCATGCTCCTTTGATCTCCATCTTCGGGGCACCATGATCATCTTCGTCACCGGCATGACACCATGATCTCCATCATCATGATCTCCATCATTGTGTCTTCATGATGTCGTCACGCCAACGATTACTTCTACTTGTATGGCTAACGCGTTTAGCAACAAAGTAAAGTAAATTACATGGCGTTATTCAATGACACGCAGGTCATGCAAAATAATAAAGACAACTCCTATGGCTCCTGCCGGTTGTCATACTCATCGACATGCAAGTCGTGATTCCTATTACAAGAATATGATCAATCTCATACATCACATATATCATTCATCACATCTTCTGGCCATATCACATCACATAGCACTTGCTGCAAAAACAAGTTAGACGTCCTCTAATTGTTGTTGCAAGTTTTACGTGGTTTGTAAGTTTCTAGCAAGAACGTTTTCTTACCTACGTATGACCACAACGTGATTTGCCAATTTCTATTTACCCTTCATAAGGACCATTTTCATCGAATCCGTTCCGACTAAAGTAGGAGAGACAGACACCCGCTAGCCACCTTATGCAACTAGTGCATGTCAGTCGGTGGAACCTGTCTCACGTAAGCGTACGTGTAAGGTCGGTCCGGGCCGCTTCATCCTACAATGCCGCCGAAACAAGAAACGACTAGTAGCGGCAAGAAGAATTGGCAAACTCAACGCCCACAACTGCTTTGTGTTCTACTCGTGCATAGTAACTACGCATAGGCCTGGCTCATGATGCCACTGTTGGGAATCGTAGCATAATTTTAAATTTTTCCTACGCTCACCAAGATGCATCTACGTACCCTTGTAGATCGCGAGCGGAAGCGTTCCAATGAACGTGGATGACGGAGTCGTACTCGCCGTGATCCAAATCACCGATGACCGAGTGTCGAACGGACGGCACCTCCGCGTTTAACACACGTACGGTGCAGCGACGTATCCTCCTTCTTGATCCAGCAAGGGGGAAGGAGAGGTTGATGGAGATCCAACAGCACGACGGCGTGGTGGTGGATGTAGCGGTTCTCCGGCAGGGCTTCGCCGAGCTTCTGCGCGAGAGAGAGAGGTGTTGCAGGGGAGGAGGGAGGCGCCCAAGGCTGTGTGTCGCTGCCCTCCCTCCCCCCTTTATATAGGCCCCTGGGGGGGGGCGCCGGCCCTAGAGATGAGATCTCATGGGGGGCGGCGGCCACAAGGGGGGGAAGGGGTTGCCTTGCCCCCCAAGGCAAGGGGAAACTCCCCCCTAGGGTTCTCAACCCTAGGCGCATGGGGGGAGGCCCAAGGGGGGCGCCCCAGCCCACTAAGGGCTGGTTCCCTTCCACTTTCAGCCCACGGGGCCCTCCGGGATAGGTGGCCCCACCCGGTGGACCCCCGGGACCCTTCCGGTGGTCCCGGTACAATACCGGTAACCCCCGAAACTTTCCCGGTGGCCGAAACTGGACTTCCTATATATAATTCTTCACCTCCGGACCATTCCGGAACCTCTCGTGACGTTCGGGATCTCATCCGGGACCCCGAACAACTTTCAGGTTTCCGCATATATATATATCTCTACAACCCTAGCGTCACCGAACCTTAAGTGTGTAGACCCTACGGGTTCGGGAGACATGCAGACATGACCGAGACGCCTCTCCGGTCAATAACCAACAGCGGGATCTGGATACCCATGTTGGCTCCCACATGTTCCACGATGATCTCATCGGATGAACCACGGTGTCGAGGATTCAATCAATCCATATGCAATTCCCTTTGTCAATCGGTATGTTACTTGCCCGAGATTCTATCGTCGGTATCCCAATACCTTGTTCAATCTCGTTACCGGCAAGTCTCTTTACTCGTACCGCAATGCATGATCCCGTGACTAACGCCTTAGTCACATTGAGCTTATTATGATGATGCATTACCGAGTGGGCCCAGAGATACCTCTCCGTCACACGGAGTGACAAATCCCAGTCTCGATCCGTGCCAACCCAACCGACACTTTCGGAGATACCCGTAGTGCACCTTTATAGTCACCCAGTTACGTTGTGACGTTTGGCACACCCAAAGCACTCCTACGGTATCCGGGAGTTGCATGATCTCATGGTCTAAGGAAAAGATACTTGACATTGGAAAAGCTCTAGCAAACGAAACTACACGATCTTTTATGCTATGCTTTGGATTGGGTCTTGTCCATCACATCATTCTCCTAATGATGTGATCCCGTTATCAATGACATCCAATGTCCATAGTCAGGAAACCATGACTATCTGTTGATCAACGAGCTAGTCAACTAGAGGCTTACTAGGGACACGTTGTGGTCTATGTATTCACACATGTATTACGATTTCCGGACAATACAATTATAGCATGAATAATAGACAATTACCATGAACAAAGAAATATAATAATAACCATTTATTATTGCCTCTAGGGCATATTTCCAACACTTTTCAGGTATTTCAGGATGTACTTGATCGCTGTCTAGTGATCCATTCCTGGATTACTTTGGTACCTCCCTACTATACTTATAGCAAGGCACACATCAGGTCTGGTACACAACATTGCATACATGATAGAACCTATGGCTGAGGCATAGGGAATGGCTTTCACTTTCTCTCTATCTTCTGCAGTGGTCGGGCATTGAGTCTCACCCAACTTCACACCTTGTAATACAGGCAGGAACCCTTTCTTTGACTGATCCATTTTGAACTTCTTCAAAATCTTATCAAGGTATGTGCTTTGTGAAAGTCCAATTAAGCGACTTGATCTATCTTTATAGATCTTGATGCCCAATATGTAAGCAGCTTCACCAAAGTCTTTCATAGAAAACCCTTATTCAAGTATCCTTTTATGCTATCCAGAAGTTCTATATCATTTCCAATCAGCAATATGTCATCCACATATAATATTAGAAATGCTACAGAGTTCCCACTCACTTTCTTGTAAATACAGGCTTCTCCAAAAGTATGTATAAAACCATATGCTTTGATCACACTATCAAAACGTTTATTCCAACTCCGAGAGGCTTGCACCAGTCCATAAATGGATCGCTGGAGCTTGCACACTTTGTTAGCACCCTTTGGATCGATAAAACCTTCTGGTTGCATCATATACAACTCTTCTTCCAGAAATCCATTCAGGAATGCAGTTTTGACATCCATTTGCCAAATTTCATAATCATAAAATGTGGCAATTGCTAACATGATTCGGACAGACTTAAGCATCGCTACGGGTGAGAAAGTCTCATCATAGCCAACTCCTTGAACTTGTCGAAAACCTTTTGCAACAAGTCGAGCTTTGTAGACAGTAACATTACCGTCAGTGTCAGTCTTCTTCTTGAAGATCCATTTATTCTCTATGGCTTGCCGATCATTGGGCAAGTCAACCAAAGTCCACACTTTGTTCTCATACATGGATCCCATCTCAGATTTCATGGCCTCAAGCCATTTCGCGGAATCTGGGCTCATCATCGCTTCCTCATAGTCCGTAGGTTCGTCATGGTCAAGTAACATGACATCCAGAACCGGATTGCCGTACCACTCAGGTGCGGATCTTTCTCTGGTTGACCTACAAGGTTCGGTAGTAACTTGATCAGAAGCTCCATGATCATCATCATTAGCTTCCTCACTAATTGGTGTAGGAATTACTGGAACTGATTTGTGTGAAGAACTACTTTCCAATGAGGGAGCAGTTACAATTACCTCATCAAGTTCTACTTTCCTCCCACTCACTTCTTTCGAGAGAAACTCCTTCTCTAGAAAGGATCCATTCTTAGGAACGAAAATCTTGCCTTCGGATCTGTGATAGAAGGTGTACCCAATAGTTTCCTTTGGGTATCCTATGAAGACATATTTCTCCGATTTGGGTTCGAGCTTATCTGGTTGAAGCTTTTTCACATAAGCATCGCAGCCCCAAACTTTAAGAAACGACAACTTGGTTTCTTGCCAAACCACAGTTCATATGGTGTCGTCTCAACGGATTTAGATGGTGCCCTATTTAACGTGAATGCAGCCGTCTCTAAAGCATAACCCCAAAACGATAGCGGTAAATTAGTAAGAGACATCATAGATCGCACCATATCTAATAAAGTGCGGTTACGACGTTCGGACACACCATTACGCTGTGGTGTTTCGGGTGGCGTGAGTTGCGAGACTATTCCGCATTGTTTCAAATGAAGACCAAACTCGTAACTCAAATATTCACCTCCACGATCAGATCGTAGAAACTTTATTTTCTTGTTACGATGATTTTTCACTTCACGCTGAAATTCTTTGAACTTTTCAAATGTTTCAAACTTATGTTTCATCAAGTAGATATACCCATATCTGCTCAAATCATCTGTGAAGGTCAGAAAATAATGATACCCGCCGCGAGCCTCAACACTCATTAGACCGCATACATCAGTATGTATTATTTCCAACAAGTCTGTAGCTCGCTCCATTGTTCCGGAGAACGGAGTCTTAGTCATCTTGCCCATGAGGCATGGTTCGCAAGCATCAAGTGATTCCAAAAGCCCATCAGCATGGAGTTTATTCATGTGCTTTACACCAATATGACCTAAATGGCAGTGCCACAAATAAGTTGCACTATCATTATTAAACTTATATCTTTTGGCTTCAATACTATGAATATGCGTATCACTACTATCGAGATTTAGTAAAAATAGACCACTCATCAAGGGTGCATGACCATAAAATATATTACTCATATAAATAGAACAACCATTATTCTCTGATTTAAATGAATAACTGTCTCGCATCAAACAAGATCTAGATATAATGTTCATGCTTAATGCTGGCACCAAATAACAATTATTCAGGTCTAAAACAAATCCCGAAGGTAGATGTAGAGGTAGTGTGCCAACGACGATCACATCGACTTTGGAACCATTTCCCACGCGCATCGTCACCTCGTCCTTAGCCAACCTTCGCTTAATCCATAGCCCCTGTTTCGAGTTGCAAATATGAGCAACAGAACCATTATCAAATACACATGCGCTACTGCGAGCATTAGTTAAGTACACATCAATAACATGTATATCAAATATACCTTCCACTTTGCCATCCTTCTTATCCGCCAAATACTTAGGGCAGTTCCGCTTCCAGTGACCAGTCCCTTTGAAGTAGAAGCACTCAGTCTCAGGCTTAGGTCCAGACTTGGGCTTCTTCACTTGAGCAGCAACTTGCTTGCCGTTCTTCTTGAAGTTCCCCTTCTTCCCTTTCCCTTCTTCTTGAAACTAGTGGTTTTGTTGACCATCAACACTTGATGCTCCTTCTTGATTTCTACTTCCGCAGCCTTTAGCATTGCGAAGAGCTCGGGAATTGTCTTATCCATCCCTTGCATATTATAGTTCATCACGAAGCTTTTGTAGCTTGGTGGCAGTGATTGAAGAACTCTGTCAATGACACTATCAACCGGAAGATTAACTCCCAGTTGAGTCAAGTGATTGTGGTACCCAGACATTCTGAGTATATGCTCACTGACAGAACTATTCTCCTCCATTTTGCAGCTATAGAACTTATTGGAGACTTCATATCTCTCAATCCGGGCATTTGCTTGAAATATTAACTTCAACTCCTGGAACATCTCATATGCTCCATGACATTCAAAACGTCGTTGAAGTCCCGGTTCTAAGCCGTAAAGCATGGCACACTGAACTATCGAGTAGTCATCAGCTTTGCTCAGCTAGGCGTACACAACGTCTGGTGTTGCTCCTGCAGCGGGTCTTGCACCTAGCGGTGCTTCCAGGACGTAATTCTTCTGTGCAGCAATGAGGATAATCCTCAAGTTATGTACCTAGTCCGTGTAGTTGCTACCATCATCTTTCAACTTAGCTTTCTCTAGGAATGCATTAAAATTCAATGGAACGGTAGCATGTGCCATTTATCTACAACAACATAGACATGCAAAATACTATCAGGTACTAAGTTCATGATAAATTAAAGTTCAATTAATCATATTACTTAAGAACTCCCACTTGGATAGACATCCCTCTAATCATCTAAGTGATCACGTGATCCATATCAACTAAACCATGTCCGATCATCATGTGAGATGGAGTAGTTTTCAATGGTGAACATCACTATGTTGATCATATCTACTATATGATTCACGCTCGACCTTTCGGTCTCAGTGTTCCGAGGCCATATCTGCATATGCTAGGCTCGTCAAGTTTAACCCGGGTATTTTGTGTGTGCAAAACTGGCTTGCACCCGTTGTATATGAACATAGAGCTTATCACACCCGATCATCACGTGGTGTCTCGGCACGACGAACTGTAGCAACTGTGCATACTCAGGGAGAACACTTATACCTTGAAATTTAGTGAGAGATCATCTTATAATGCTACCGCCGTACTAAGCAAAATAAGATGCATAAAGGATAAACATCACATGCAATCAATATAAGTGATATGATATGGCCATCATCATCTTGTGCCTTTGATCTCCATCTCCAAAGCACCGTCATGATCACCATCGTCACCGGCTTGACACCTGGATCTTCATCGAAGCATCGTTGTCGTCTCGCCAACTATTGCTTCTACGACTATCGCTACCGCTTAGTGATAAAGTGAAGCAATTACATGGCGAATGCATTTTATACAATAAAGCGACAACGATATGGCTCCTGCCAGTTGCCGATAACTGTTTACAAAACATGACCATCTCATACAACAATTTATATATCATCACGTCTTGACCATATCACATCACAGCAAGCCCTGCAAAAACAAGTTAGACGTCCTCTACTTTGTTGTTGCAAGTTTTACGTGGCTGCTACGGGCTTAGCAAGAACGGTTCTTACCTACGCATAAAAAACCACAATAATTTTTTGTCAAGTGTGTTGTTTTAACCTTCAACAAGGACCGGGCATAGTCATACTTGATTCAACTAAAGTTGGAGAAACAGACACCCACTAGTCACATGTGTGCAAAGCACGGTGGTAGAATCAGTCTCATGAACGCGGTCGTGTAATGTCGGTCTAGCCCGCTTCATCCAACAATACCGCCGAATCAAAGTATGACATGCTGGTAAGCAGTATGACTATTGTTGCCCACAACTCTTTGTGTTCTACTTGTGCATATAACATCTACGCATAGACCTGGCTCTGATACCACTGTTGGGGAACGTAGTATTTCAAAAAAAAAATCCTACGATCACGCAAGATCTATCTAGGAGAAGCATAACAACGAGCGGGGAGAGTGTGCCCATGTACCCTCGTAGACCGAAAGCGAAAGCGTTAAGTAACGTGGTTGATGTAGTCGAACGTCTTCGCGATCCAACCGATCAAGTACCGAACGCACGGCACCTCCGCGATCTGCACACGTTCAGCTCGGTGACGTCCCTCGAACTCTAGATCCAGCTGAGGCCGAGGGAGGGTTCCGTCAGCACGACGGCGTGGTGACGGTGATGATGAAGTTACCGGCGCAGGGCTTCACCTAAGCACTACGACGATATGACCGAGGTGGAAAACTGTGGAGGGGGGCACCGCACACGGCTAAGAAATCAACTTGTGTGTCTATGGGGTGCCCCCCTCCCCCGTATATAAAGGAGTGGAGGAGGGGGCCGGCCGGCCTCAAGGGGCGCGCCCCAAGGGGGGGAATCCTACTCCTACTAGGAGTAGGTTCCCCCCTTTCTTAGTCCAACTAGGAGGGGAAGGAAAGAGGAAGAGAGAGAGAAGGGAAGCCCCCCCAATTCGGATTGGGCTTGGGGGGCGCGTGCCTCCACTTGGCCGCCTCCTCCTCTCTTCCACTAGGGCCAATGAAGGCCCATTGACCCCCCGGGGGGTTCCGGTAACCCCCCAGTACTCCGAAAAATGCCCGAACTTATCCGAAACCTTTCTGGTGTCCAAACATAACCTTCCAATATATCAATCTTTATGTCTCGACCATTTCGAGACTCCTCGTCATGTCCGTGATCACATCCGAGACTCCGAACAACCTTCGGTACATCAAATCACATAACTCACAATACATATCGTCATCGAACGTTAAGCGTGAGGACCCTACGGGTTCGAGAACTATGTAGACATGACCGAGACTCATCTCCGGTCAATAACCAATAGCGGAACCTGGATGCTCATATTGGTTCCTACATTTTCTACGAAGATATTTATCGGTCAAACCGCATAACAACATACGTTGTTCCCTTTGTCATCGGTATGTTACTTACCAAGATTCTATCGTCGGTATCACCATACCTAGTTCAACCTCGTTACCGGCAAGTCTCTTTACTCATTCCGTAATGCATCATCCCGCAACTAACTCATTAGTTACATTGCTTGCAAGGCTTATAGTGATGTGCATTACCGAGAGGGCCCAGAGATACCTCTCCGACAATCAGAGCGACAAATCCTAATCTCGATCTATGCCAACTCAACAAACACCATCAGAGACACCTGTAGAGCATCTTTATAATCACCCAGTTACGTTGTGACGTTTGATAGCACACTAAGTATTCCTCCGGTATTCGGGAGTTGCATAATCTCATAGTCAGAGGAACATGTATAAGTCATGATGAAAGCAATAGCAACAAACTAAACGATCATAGTGCTAAGCTAACGGATGGGTCTTGTCCATCACATCATTCTCTAATGATGTGATCCCGTTCATCAAATGACAACACCTGTCTATGGCTAGGAAACATAACCATCTTTGACAAATAAGCTAGTCAAGTAGAGGCATACTAGGGACACTCTGTTTGTCTATGTATTCACACATGTACTAAGTTTCCGGATAGTACAATTCTAGCATGAATAATAAACATTTATCATGATATAAGGAAATATAAATAACAACTTTATTATTGCCCCTCACATTTCCTTCAGCAGATACCATTAGTTGGAAGCCAACCACGAATGGAATTTTCTCTGTGAAATCCATGTATTTGAACTTAATTGATTCCGGGCCATTGTCGAGGTCTTTGCACATACGAAAGATTAAATTTACGCTTCGCATCAAAATCTTTATGTGGTTCGTCCACAAAGGAGTTATTTTGACCAAAAATAATTTGCTGAAAAGGAATTGGGTTGGTAGCTCCAGGTGCTGTTTTTGTGATCAAAATGAATCGATTAAACACCTCTTTCTCCAGTGTCCACTTGCAAAATTGTTATGGCGATCAATTCATATAGCTTTTAACGTTCATCCCCCCACAAGTATAAACACGTTATTTGGGACGTGGCTTAATGGAGTGGACATACAAGTAGCTAAAGATATTCGGATAGGGATATGTGCAATTTTCTGGGCTATATGAAACACTAGAAATGATATGATCTTTAATGGGATAAATTTCACTAATTTTTTGCAGGTTATCTACAGAGCTACAGCTTGGATCCGTATGTGGTCGTTACTCACTCATGCGGATTTCAGGGAGCTTTTGGATATTGGATGCAACCGCTGGAAGACGGTTGCACGGGCTATCTTCAGCCGATTTGGATGGCGAGCTAATAAAAGACTAGGTGTGTAGGCATCGTAGTCTGTTCTTTATCGCCGGATGTGGCGCGTTATTGCCCGATGTGGCACCTTAGAGATTTATTTTTTCTCTTGGCTTCCTTGGAACCTAAGACCTTATTACGCTTTTTAATAATATGGCTGCATGCATCGATTGATACAGAGGCCGGAGGTCAACCTCCTTTTCTAAAATAAAAAGAAAAACAACAAATGTATACCCCGAATCAGAAGTGAACACACACTCACGCAGCACCATAGTTTGATGACTTACTGTAGCAAATACCGATCGAAGGATGCAGAAACACATACATGACTATCAATTATTGTACCTATTGTTACACTTACAAGCTACGGTGGTCGATCTATCAGAATTGCCCTTTGCCCTCGAAGCTCTGGCCGATCGTCCAGCTTGCCGGCACGACGCCGTCGAGGACGACGGAGCGGCCGTCGCTTGCGACCACACGGAACGAGAGCCCCTGACCGACGAGATTTTGGACATGTCCGTCCCAGATCTGCCCCCAGTTCCTCTTCATGTTCCGCCACTGCCCGTCCTTGGCCCCTTTCACGGCCAACACCTTGACTTCGCCGGGTCCGGCGACGTTGAAGACGAGCACGCCGACCCAGTACTGGTTGCCCGTCATCTCTATCCTGATGCCGCCCTTCTTGGCGCAAGGCACGCGGCGGTACTGCACGGGGATGATGCCGACGTGGAAGTCGGTGACGAGGCGAAGGAACATGGGCTTGGAGAGGTCGAAGTGCTTCAGCGGCGGGTTGCACCAGTTCTCATAGGGCTTGGAGTAGTTGGCCGGGCAGAGGTTGGTTGCCGTCACCGTCACTTGCGCCCCGCCGGGCTTGCAGTGGGGGTCGCCGTGGCACTGGATCTCGTAGCAGCCGCCGCAGGACCAGCCGTCGCTGAAGAGGGCCACGCTCAGCGCTGTCGTGTCCAGCCCGTACCCCTGCTCGAATAGGTTACCGTACCCACACGCACCCTCTGCATGGCACATGCATATGTATCCCGTGGAGAATGTTAATTAGGTAAAGACTTCGCGTGCTGATGCGGGGACGAATCAGAGTAGTTGGTTTGCTTACGCATGGTCTCAGCTCCGGTCTCATCACCGTAGAATGTAGCGTGCGCGTCCATCCAGCCACCGCTTGCTACGGCCGCCGCCGGCGACCAGACCAGGATCAGCACCACCGCCCCCACGGACACGGCGGAAACCGCTGGACGTCTCGTCTCCATTCTTCACTAAACTAGTGTGATCTGTGTCTGAGCACTCGTACCCCAATTCAACTTTGCGATGATTGAGAGGTAGCTACCTCTTGAGCCATGAGCTTTATGTGTACGCACTTATGCCACTGGCTGCGGAGTTTTGGCCTTTTGCGTGGGCTAGGTCCATATGTTGTACTTTATCTTTAAGCTGCCGGTGGCAGCAGACTGCATTTGTCCATGAGTAAATGCATGCTAATATGCGGCATTAATGGAGGATATTTTAAGATGCGGCTCAACAAAGGAAAAAGTTCAAAATAAATCTTGAACTTATAGACGAAAGCTAAATCGATTCCTGAACTTGTAATCTTGGAAATTAGCACACCGAATTCTTTGATTCCGGTCTATTTTAAACCTTGAGGACGTTCCCAAACAGGGATTATTGACGAGAGCGCCGGTGGTTTGTTGGCCACTACACCAACTGGGCACATGTGAAATAGTATAGTGCGACAGTATATAAGTACGAAGAACTGTAGCCATGCTATTTATTGCACGTACATTGCTAGGTAATTTTTTGAATTATTTTGAAAAAATAGAAAACTTGATTTTTTTGACAAGAATGTGCACTAAATTCAAAACTCCACAGATTTAAAAAAATCACGAATTAGAAAAAAGTTCACGTATTCAAAAAGTTCACGAATTCAAAAATATTCATGAAAATTGAAAAAAGTTCATCGGTTCCCAAAAGAAGTTCACAAAATCAGAAAAAAAGTTCATCGATTCTCAAAAAAGAGTTCATCGGTTTTGTAAAAAGTTCATCGATTTTGAAAAAAGTTCATTCATTTAAAAAAAAGTTCATCGAATTTGAAAAATTCATTCAGTTTTGAAAAAGAGTTCATCGGTTTTGAAAAAAGTTCATTGGTTTAAAATAGTTCATCGATTTTGAAAAAAAATTCATCGATCTGAGAAAAAAGTTCATCGATTTTGAAAAATATTCACGAATTTGTAAAAGTTCACGTATTTTTTTAAAAATACATCGGAAATTCTTGAATATTGAAAAAAGTTCATCAATTTCAAAAAAAAAATTCACGGATTTTCTAGAAAAAGTTCACGAATAAAAACTGACCAAAAGACTGAAAGGAAAAAACGAATAAAAACCGGCCAAAGGAAACTGAAAGAAAAAGAAAAACTAGTGATGGTTGCAAGTTGTTGCACAAACGAAAAGAGGTAAAAAAAAGAGAAGGTAGCCACGAGTTCTGAGCTGAACTAGTTGGTTATCCTGTTTAGGAGTGGAACGTGAGTTGCAGGTTCGAATCTCATGTTCGCTTCTTTTTTGCCGTTTGAATAACGTAAAAAAAAAATGGGCCAAGCCCAGGCGGAGCAGGGTGTGCGAGCGCTTCTTCGGGAGCCTCGCAACGATCAACGCCACTTGACGCGCTCTCAACCATTCGTCACGTGTTGCGCTCTGGACGCTCCCTCCAGATTTTTTTATTTTATTTTTCCGCACGCGTTTTTAGCTTTTTAAACGGTTTTTTTTCCCGGGTTTTTTTCGACGTTTTGGTTTTTCCCCGGTCTTCCTTAGCGTTTCGACCACAAAAAATTTTTGAAAAAAAAAATTTGCGCGAAAAAACGCGTTTACTTTTTTTTCTTACGTGAAAAGTCACGTTTTTTTGCGAGAGGCACGGTTGTGCTTTAGCGAGAGTCACGGGCGTGCCTTTCGGAAACGAAAAAAAATGCGTTTTCTGTTTTTTTTTTCTTTCACGAGAGTCACGGTTTTACTTCCGTGAGAGGCACGGTTGTGCTTTCGTGAGAGTCACGGCCGTGCCTCTCGGAAAGGGAAAAACAAAACGTGTTTTCTGTTTTTTTTTCTTTCGCGAGAGTCACGGTTTTGCTTTCACGAGAGGCACGGTTGTGCTTTTGCGAGAGTCACGGCCGTGCCTCTCGAAAAGGGAAAAAAATACGCGTTTTCTGTTTTTTTCTTTCGCGAGAGTCATGATTTTGCTTTTGCCAGAGGCACGGTTGTGCTTTCGCGAGAGTCACGGGTGTGCCTCTTTCGGAAAGAGAAAAAAAACGCGTTTTCTATTTTTTTCTTTCCACGAGAGTCACGGTTTTGCTTCCACGAGAGGCACGATTGTGATTTCGCGAGAGGCACGGGCGTGCCTCTTTCGGAAAGGGAAAAACCGTGCTCCCGGTTTGGTTTTTTCGTCCAGTTTTTTCATGAAAAAAAAGTTCGTCAAAACCTATCAACATGGGATCTAGTTTTGAAGATCTCGGCGCGAGGAATCCAATGGTGAAAACGGTTTGAGATTTGGACGCACGGTTTAAGAGATAAAACATTTTGAATAAATGAATTTACGAGAAAAGGGAAAACTCCCAGGTTGCAACAAGTGGCGCGCTGCATGTGCGTCACTTGTCGTGACTTGGGAAGATGGAGTGTCCTTTGCAACGAGTACTCCTTAATTAGTGATTTCGTACTTAAGGCGCCCGATAGGAAATGCCATTGTTGACGTGGCAGAACAAAAATACGGGATTGTTGGCTGCGGACGCAATTGGGCCGGCCCATCAGGCGCGAAGTGATGAATTTATTTTAAACTTTTCCATAAGGCGCGACGTCAAAATACCCAAAAAAGAGATTGTCGACCAAATCGAACTTGAGACTTTACGCTGCTGACCTCCACTTGCTAGCCACCAGGATGTATGGTTGTTGGTGAAATAATTAGAAGCGCGAACATATTAATCACAGACAGCAGCCTAGAGAATTGAAAACATTTCTTAAGAGCAAACAAATTTTCAAAACGTAAATAATTTTTGAAAACCCCAAACATTTCCTAAGGCGCGAACACTTTCTGAAATTCTGAAAACTTCTGAAAAAAGAATAAGTTTTTGAAAATACATTCAGTTTTTAAAAAGCGAACACTCTTTCGAACATAAACATTTAAAAAAATGGGAAACAATTTTTGAACCTGGAACAAAATTTGAGCAAACTTTGAAAGGAATTATTTTTGAAAATTTTGTTCATAAATTTAAGAAATGTTCACGCATTTCATAAATTATGTAGAAGTTAAAATAATGTTCATGTTTTCTATTTTTTGGTCACAATTTGAAAACAGCTTCATATTTATGTTTGGAATTTTCAAGTTCCGTTTACATGTTTAAAAATTGTTCGTGATTTGAAAACTTGTTCACATTTGTCAAAAGATATTCAGAATTCCAAAAGTTGTTCACATGTTTCGAACAATGTTTACATATATGAATGCTCCTGTCCGTTCTTGTTGAAGTCGTGCTATCTATTGTCATGAGCAGCGTTCAGGGTGAGTGGCTAGCTGCAGTCGCTCTCAGTGCGGTCACTCTGGGTTAGCGCATTTTATTTTGTTGCCCAGTTATTTTCCATCGTGAGTTATAGAAGACAAGTGACTTTGTGCAGTTTAAAAAATGTTTATTGTCATTACAAAAATATTTAAAAATTATTACCATTATGAAAATAAAAAACAAAGAAAGAAAAAATAAAAAGGAAAAATAAAAGAAAACAAAAAAGAAAAGAAAAATTAGAGCAGCACGCACAATTGCGGTAATGGGCCAGCCCAATTTCGTCCTAATGTCCAGCCAGCCGGTCAACAATCTTAGGTTTGACTTGCCACGTCAGCGAATCCCAACTAAACGCCTCAAGGTTCAAAATAGACTGGGATCAGAAAGTTCGATATGCTGATTTCCGGGATTGCAAGTTTAGGGTTCGATTTAGCTTTCGTCTACGAGTTCAGAGTTTGTTTTGGACTTTTTCCCTCAACAAAACCCGAATATTTGAGCGCGCCAGTTTCAACAGGTCACATTGAGCTACCGTAAAAAACAGTGACCATTTTCTGTTCCATATTTTAAAAATGTAGGTATGGCGAAGGTGAAGACCATGCCCAGGCTGCAGTTTCTAGAGGTTTTATATTTTAGTCCAAATAACCAGGTTTTATTATTCAATCTCACAGTTCATGGGGATTACAAGATCACCGTGGGGTAAACCCAACCGAACATGTCTTCCCTATGAAAGAATGGTACCATGCGTAGCTATTTTATGAGCTTTATAGTTAGTAGCTCGAAACTCATGCACATAATTACATGAAATAAAAGAAAATTTTCTTTGTTGTATCTCCCATATGATCGCTTCAACGGCTCCACCAGCGCCATCTCGAATACTCTTCACTACCTCTTGGGAATCCGATGCTGTCTGTAGATGATGTAATCCCAGATCTTGGGCCAAAGCAAGAGCTTCTTTGCACGCCAACGCCTCTAGTACGGATGGATCTAACATTCCCTGAATCACCAAAACTGAAGCTCCTAAATATGTACCATCTCTATCCCTGCAAATACTCGATGCAGTTCCCTGTTATGATCAACAGGTACATCTGCGTCAACATTGAACTTAACAAACCCCATGGGTGGTGGGCTCAAGTTGTTTCTCCTCGGAGCTCTAGTTGTGACTTGTTGTCCGTTCTCTTTTAACTGATCAAGCTCTGCTATAAACCTTGTGACGAACATGTGCGTGGAGAGCGGCTTTGATGGATTCCTTCATGAATGAGTTTCCTCCTGGCAGTCCATATTGCCCACATCGTAACTATCAACCGTGTAAGCTCATCATGAGAGAGACTTCCATCATCGAGAACAACCAGTTTCTGGACAATGGCTCAGTGGTAGCAATCAAGTGTTGAAGCAATAGCGGGTCAACCAATGCCCAAACGCAGTGTGCCATCGCGCACTAGATCAAGCTGTGCCTCCACAAGTCTTGCATCTCACATACACTGCATGAAGCCTCCGTTGCCATACTCCTATGTTTTCGCACATCCTTAGTAGGAAAGGAATCGCGGGCCAACCTCCATAAGAACATTTTCAGTTTAGCTGGAACCGTGACATGCCATAAAGTGCCCCATGACCCTTTTGTTGCCGCTGAGTCGGATGACCCCGGGCGTTCCTCTAGCCAATCTTCTCTCTGACGCTTTGTCTCCATGATCATTCTATAAGCCAAACGGACAGTAAAACGCCTAGATTTTCTAAGTTCCATATCCAGAAATCTTCTATGTTGCGCGTATAGATAGGAATCTGGATGATCGCTGCTGCGTCATATGGTAAGAATACTCGTTTGATCAGCTCCCTATTCCACCTTGCTTCCAGTCCGTTGATTAGTTCACTCGCCAGCAGAGGGGGGGGGGGGTCTGCTACCAGTGAGATAATGGGACACATGCTTTCAGACCTCGGGATCCAATTCATTTTCCAAATTTCTGTTGTTGCTCCGTTACCTATACTTCTGAGGAGGCCTTGTTTCAGGACGTCCCGGCCATCCAGCAAAGACCTCCAAATTTTTAAGGGGTGTGTACCAATCTCAGCCTCCAGAAACTCCGAGTTAGGGAAATATACGGCCATCAAGATCCTGGCGCTTAACGAATCTGGACTGTCAAGTATTCTCCACACTTGCTTAGCTAAGAGGGCCAAGTTGAATATTCAAAACCTCTGAACCCCAACCCTCCCATATATTTGGGCATGCACATTGTATCCCATGATACCCAATACGACTTCCTCTACCCACTTTTACTTCCCCACCAAAATTCCTTTATCATGGATGTCAAATGCTCACACAATCCCCTTGGTAGTTTGAAACATGACACAGAGAATATAGGCACTGCTTGCATAAAAGGCCATGAAAGGCGAAAGTCTTGTTCTAAGCAAGAGCTCATGTGAGCTCGGGTGAACAATAAATTCAAAACTTCTGATTTTTTTGTGTGAGACATTGACAAAATATTTGTTGGCTTGCAAAATTTCATCACCATATGGCATTCGTGAAAATCGTGGAGTTTGTCAATGTTTCACCAATTTTCTTTTTAAAAAATTTCCATCTTTTTTATTTTACTGTTCACCCGAGCTCACATGAGCTCTAGGGTAGAACAGTCGTGTCCCATGAAAGGCATCTTCTCAAAGTTGGCCTTTTTGTTTTACCAGCATGTATGTTCATTTAGTTTTGTCGAGATCACTAACTAAGGGGTGCCTTTGCAAAGGTCACTTCACCTTTCTCTGGTGTAGACAAGTGCCACACTGTATGTGCACCACTTGTCCTAATCTGAGAGTTTTCTTCTTGTTAGATTTGTTTTTTTCAAAACGGTTTATCTCTTGAAACATGCGCGTAAATCAGGAACCATTTTCACCATTGGATTTCTAGCGTTGAGATCTTCGAAATTAGATCTCATGTGCTACATGTCACTACTCGACTCCTCCCTTCACTGTGGACCCCATGAAGTTGTGGCCACTTGGCGGTATTTTTTTCTATCTTTCTCTTATGCTATATTTGGACATGTTTGTGTTGATGCCCCAATAGTCTATTTTATGTCAGTGATTTGCTACTCGTTTTACGGATGATTACTTATTTATAAAGCGGGACGAAAGCCTATTACAAGAAATTAGATCTCATATTAATAGGTTTCGATGAACATTTTTTATGAAGAAACCAACAAAACAAGGTGTCGAAAAAACAAAAGGCAAAAAAAGGGAAATTTGGAAAAATTCAAAAAAAAACTGGAACCAAGGAAAAAAGTCCGAAAAAGGTTTAAAAAGGCGACCGAAAAAAGAAGTACCTGATACGTCTCCAACGTATCTATAATTTTTGCTTGTTCCATGCTGTTATATTTTCATTCTTGGATATTTTACAATCATTTTATAGCAACTCTATATCATTTTATGGGACAAACCTATTGACATAGTGCCCAGTGCTAGTTCCTGTTTTTCCTTGTTTTTTATACTTCGCAGAAAATCAATACCAAACGGAGTCAAAACGCAGTGAAACTTTTTAGAGATTTTTTCTGGACCAGAAAACACACGATGGGCCAAGTAAGTACCAGAGGGGGGCTCCGAGGGGAGCACAACCCACCTGGGCGCACCTGGGGGCCCAGGCGCGCCCTGGTGGGGTTGTGCCCACCTCAGTGGCCTCCCGCACCGCCTCTTTGCTCTATAAATACCCCAATATTCCAAAAACCCTAGGGGAGTCAACGAAACACAATTCCAGCTGCTGCAAGTTCCAGAAACACCAGATCCAATCTAGAAACCATCACGGATGGGTCCATCATCCTCATTGGTGCCTCTCCGATGATGCGTGAGTAGTTCATTGTAGACCTTCAGGTCTGTAGTTAGTAGCTAGATGGCTTCCTCTCTCTCTTGTGATTCTCAAGACAATGGTCTCTTGGAGATCTATTTGATGTAACTCTTTCTATGGTGTGTTTGTTGGGATCCGATGAACTTTGAGTTTATGATCAGATCTATTTTTTATCCATGAAAGTTATTTGAGTTTCTTTGATCTCGTATATGCATGATTACTTATAGCCTCGTATTTCTTCGTCGAACCTTTGGTTTAGTTAGGCCAACTAGATCGATTTTTCTTGCCATGGGAAGAGGTGCTTTGTGATGGTTTCGATCTTACGGTGCTCAATCCTAGTGACAGAAGGGGACATGACACATATCTATCGTTGCTATTAAGGATAACAAGATGGGGTATATTCCTACATGAATAGATCTTGTCTACATCATGTCATCGTTCTTATTGCATTACTCCATTTCTCAATGAACTTAATACACTAGATGCATGCTGGATAGCGGTCGATGTGTGGAGTAATAGTAGTAGATGCAGGCGAGAGTCGGTCTACTAATCTTGGACGTGATGCCTATATAGTGATCATTGCCTGGATATCGTCATGATTATTTGAAGTTCTATCAATTGCCCAACAGTAATTTGTGTACCCGCCGTATGCTATTTTTCTCGAGAGAAGCCAATGAAATCTACGGCCCCAGGTCTATTCTTCATCTTATTTGCTTTTCGATCCATTATTTGCTACCTTTATTTTCAGATCTATTATTCCAAAAACCCAAAAATACCTTGCTGCACTTTTCTTTTACTTCTTTTATTTCGCGTTTATTGAGATCTATTTATCCAATCTATCATAATTTTTATCCCGTCAACTTGACAATTTCTGGCACCGTTACCCGAAAGGGATTGACAACCCCTTTAACACGTCGGTTGCAAGTATTTGTTCTTTGTGCGCAGGTACCATTTACATAGTGTTGCTTGGTTCTCCTACTCGTTCGATAACCTTGGTCTCATCACTGAGGGAAATACCTACCGTAGCTATGCTGCATCATCCCTTCCTCTTTGGGGAAATACCGACGTCGTTCAAGTGGCATCAAAAGAAATTTCTGGCGCCATTGCCGGGGAGACATCATCAACATCTATCAGGTTCCTAATCACAAATCTCATCTCCTTGCAATTTACATTATTTGCCATTTGCCTCTTGTTTTCATTTCCTCCACTTCACAAAAATTTGTCGTTTTATTCACCCTCTTTTTCTTTTGCCTTTTTCTCGTTCGATCTTATGTTTGCTTGTGTTTCCATGTGCCTTCTATTTTGCTTGCATCTTTGCTTGCTAAAAATCTATTATTATGGATCCACTCAAAGTTTTCTACCTGGATCATCTTCGATCCATACACTACAAAAAAAGACACATCCCTGACATTTTGGGCCGAATATTTTTTTTTCTGCCATGCTTATAACACTTCTATGACGATAATTGTGACAAAGCCCAGTATCATCATAGATGTGGTGGGCTCCTACTTCTATGACAAAAAATCATGACAGAAAATGGGCTTTTCGTCTTGGGCGGGTCGGAGACGCAGCTGCATGACATTCTTCGGGTCGTCCATGACGGAAAAAACCGTGGTAGAAGCGAGCGCGAGGAAAATATCGGGGAGTTCCCGGTTACGGTGGGTGGTCGGGGCCGAGCGATGCGTGTTTCTCTCGTACATGTACGCGTGTGGGTGCGAGGCGTTGGGCTCTAACTGAACCTGAGCGAGGCATTCGCCTACTGAACCCGAGCGATTGCACTTCAGGCTATGCGTTACTGAAATCGAGCGATCCCTGGCTGTTAACTGAACCCGATCGAGCGATTCCTTCGCTGCTGCTGCTAACTGAAGCCCATCGAACCTGCTGCCTCTTGATGAACAGTGAGCGTTGTTGGGGGTTGGATGAACAGTTCCCGGTGGGGGTTGGATGAACAGGACCCCGTGGTAGTAGAGGCCGTTGCCGCTGGATGAACAGGACCCCGATCGAGCCGGTTGGGGGTGGATGAACAGGACCCCGTGGAGGGCTGGATGAACAGGACCCCGTGGAGGGCTGGATGAATAGGACCCCGTGGAGGGCTGGTTGAACAGTAGCCAGTGGAGGGCTGGATGAACAATAGCCCGTGGAGGGATGGTTGAACAGGCCCCCGTGGAGAGGGCTGGTTGAACAATAGCCGGTGGAGGAGCGGTGGAGGCGGGATGAACAGGAGCCTGTGGATGAACAATAGCTGGTGGAGGCAGGAGGGAGACGCTGTGGATGAACAGTCGCAGGTGGAGGCTGGAGGAGGTCGACGGTGAATGAACAGTAGCCCGTGGAGGCTGGAGCGATGCAGTAGACGGTGGATGAACAGTAGCACGTGGAGTCCCGTTTTGCGGTACGCCACACCCCTCCCGATGAACAGGACCCCCGTTTTGATCGTAGGAGGTTGAAGAGAAGTCCGTTTCCTCTGTTTTGCAGTACGCCACACCCCTCTTGATCAAGAGGACCCCGTTTCGACTGTAGGAGGTCGAAGAGAAGTCCGTTTCCTCCGTTTTGCGGTACGCCACACCCCTCCCGATGAACATGATCCCGTTTCGACCGTAGGCGATCGAACACAAGGCTGTTTCCTCCGTTCTGCGGTATGCCAGGCCTCGTTTCGGCTGTTCCGTCCAAGCCGGTTGGCTCCCGATGAACACGGCGCATTCCGTTGCCTCCCGATGAACACGACGACGCATTTTCTCCATTCCGACCCAGCCGGTTGGCTGCTGATGAATAGGATGCCGTCGCTGCTCTCCGCTGCCCTCTCCATGTACACGAGCCCTGGCCGTACGTATGCGCGAGTAAGCGTTCGAGACCCCGCCCGTATGTACGTACGTGGCCATATTTATTTTCTTGCCCCCTGGCTGTACGTACGTGTACACGATATTGGCGGGACTGCGTGACATGCTACGTGCGCGCCTCTACTACGACACGTACCCTTCCTTACTCGGCCATGGTTCATCGTTGCACCCTGCATACAGACCGATCGTATGTACGTACACGTTCGCGACCAGAATGACAACGCTACATACGCTTCGACCAGGTGGGTCCCGACTGTCAGGGAGGATAAGGAGGCACTTCCTTGCGTGCGAAGATATAGCTGGTGGGTCCCAGCTGTCAGGGGGAGAATCATATTTTTTGCCCGTAGTATGGACGCACTTCCTTGCGTGCGAAGATGTAGCTGGTGGGTCCGAGCAGTCAGGGGAAACGTTTTTATCATGAAATACGGTGGCCCGTCCGGTGGGTCCCTGCTGTCAGGTGGAGAAATCATTATTTTGCGCATAATAAGGAGGCACTTCCTTACTGCGGCCGTGGACCCAGCTGTTAGCCTCTCCACGTACAGTACTCTTTCGATGGAAGTCGTTCCTTGACCACGCCGCGCCGTGAGCACCAAGGCGGTGGACGACGTCGAGGCCTAGGAAGGGGACGAGGCGGAGTTGGGGAAGACGCGGCAGTGGATGCCCACGCGGAGAGGAGTACGAGGGTTGACTGGTTCGGTTGTGGTGTGAGGCTGCCGTCACCGCAGAATAACACGGGTTTTGGGTGAGTAGAGGGATGGCCTGGCCAGAGGTTGGAGTAGGGTGGGGCAGTGATACCTCTGTGGTAGCGCAGCCAGCCACGGGAGGCAGGAGCAGGCGGCGCAACCGGCGCTGGTTTGGGCGGCTGGAGCAAAAAGACCAGATGTTGAAGAAGCACTACGGCCATTGGATGGACATCGTACGGTCACTGGAGCTAGAATCGTTCATATTGACTAAGTTGACAAAACCCTCCATCCGCGTCAACTTAGTAGGCCCACAAGTCAGCTTCCCACTATGGTGGGTCCCAGCTAGCAGGGGAAGTATTCATTTTTCTGTGCGTAATAAGGGGGCACTTCCTTGTGTGCGAAGATATTGCTGGTGGGTCTGAGCTGTCAGCGGGGGTAACGTTTTTTTTGCCTGTAATAAGCACGCACTTCCTTGTGTGCGAAGATGTAGCTGGTGGGTCCTAGCTGTCAGGGGGAGTAAACATTATTTTTCAGGGTAAAAAGGATGCAGTTGCATGCATGTGTCCATGGATGTGGTGCGTCCCCACTGTCAGCCTCTCACGTACAGTCATCTTCCGACGACTCTCGTTTGTTGACCACGTTGACCACACCGTGTAGAGCGCACCAAGCCGGTGGACGACGGCGAGGCCCCAGACTGGAATGCCCGGAGATGGGGAAGACGCGGCAGTGGAGTCACAGACGGAGAGGAGTGGGAAACTTGACTGGTTCAGGTGCGGGCAGTGCCTACACTCGACAGAGAATAACAGGAGGGGCGGAGGAGTGGAGGGATGGCCTGGCTGTCGGTGGGGTAGCGTTTCGCTGTGAGGCGTGCAAAACAGCGCCGCTGGACGCCGGAGGCTGGAGCAGGCGGTCCCGGCAGCACTGGGAGAAGAAGAGGAGAGATTGAATAAGAATGCTGGCCGTTGGATGTAAATGCAACGCCTTGCTTAGGCTTCGACCTTTGTATTTTTTATTTTTTGCGAAAGTGCTTAGGCTTTGACTTACTGGCCCACATGTCAGCCAGTCCATTTGTTTTTTAGTCCATTTGGTGGGCTGGGTGAAACAACGATGTAGCGCCTATGCAGCCCATTTATATATTATGGTAGAATTTAAAGCTCATTTGCAATTTTTTCGAAATCCGCGGACTTGTTGGGCTGGGTGAAAATATAATGTTGGGCTGGACGAAAAAATGTTATATAAACATAAACACATGATTGCACGTCTATTACTGCATTGGTCAGTAAAATCTTTGCAAGCTTATGTACGCAATCACCAGGAGTTAACTTGCCAAGTTATATATAAACAATTATTATTATTATTTTGTAAGAACCTTCGATTTACGAAATAAAATCTCATTTTAATTTGATGAGTTAATAGGACGTGGGGTACTATTATTTTTTAGGCTAGACGTGGGACAGTTGAGTTGGTTCTAGGGAAAAGTACTGGGAGAAAACTCAGATTACATCGAAAAAGAAAGTGGGAGAAAATTCAGATAGGATTAATGAAAACAAAAATAAAGGAAGTGGGAAGGTCTATAAAATGGTTGGACGAACCACAGGTTTAACAAAACCTTATGCTGTTTCTATTATATATATATGTAATAAAATAAGATATAAATATACATACTATTATAGAAGGGAAAACATAGGTTCAGTTTTGCATTCTTATAGAAAAATAGAACCGAGTTGTGCGTCATCTTGAAAAAACAAACATAACTTGGGTTGCTGATGTTATAGACAAGCTAGGCTGGGAGGCCCAGAGGCCGCTTGATACCTGCTGCATCCAAAAAAAGTTGAAACATGTCGTGGGCTGCGCATGCTAAACAACAAAACCTAGGCCATGGACCTGGTGGGCCCGGGACTGGCAGCCTCTCGACGAACAATCGTCTCCCGATTCCTCTTGTTTTGCCGACCATGTTGGGAATGATGGACGGCGACGCCGTGGCGAGAGCACCAAGGTGGAGGACGACATCGAGACCTCGGACCGAACGAACCGGAGCGGGGGAAGACGCAGGCAGAGGGGAGTACGAGGGTTGACTTGTTCGGGTGCAGGGCGGGCCGATGGAGCTGCCGCCGCCGGACAATGTGTGGGAGTAGAGGGATGGCCTGGCCAACGCCATAGGCTATGATGGGTCATCGAGGCGTGCGCGGCAGCGTCGGCAGCCGCTGTATAGGAAGAGGGCGAAAGATTGAACAAAATAAAGAAATACAAATGGATAGGTGGTTGGTCCCACATGTCTGTGTACGAGACCTGCTGGGTCCACCTGAGAAGGGGATTATGTTGGGAGGAAGGAGATTCAAAGAACGGCAGCCCAGTGAACTAGTTACATACATAAGCAAATAGCCACTAAAATATAGGTTAATGGGTTCTTAGACGAAATATTTCGAACAAAACAGATAATTACGACACATAGGCTAATGCATGAAACACTCAGATGATAAAGGTGCTTAAACAGATAAAGTACATCATCTAGACCTTCCTGGCACGCTTGATCTGACGCTGCGGCTGTCCATGTACTCGTCGGTTACGGGAAGCAGACACGCCCTCATGTCCAAGATCTGCATGTACATGTCGTAGCATGCGTATGCGTCCTTGGCCGTGTAGGTTATGTAGGCTAGATTCAGAGGTACATCCCACGTGTTCAGGTCCTTGCTATCGTTGTCTTCTTTCATGTTAGTGTAGCAGGGGTCGATGATGGTCTCAGCAAGGTCAACCACGGAGTCCTTCTCCTGCCCGTTGCTGATGATCTTGTATTGCTTCTAGATGTCGACAATCTTGTTGCACCAGATGGCTGAATCGTTGCGTTCTTCCTTCTCTCCAGCGTAGCGAAGGTGCAGTCGGCGCTGTTGATGAAACGGGCGAATGCTCCAGAACCTCTGATGGCCCTACAGCAGTGGTAGACGAGAACCTCGTCCCGCATGCATACCTGGGCGACGGTGATCCGCTGGTCCCTGTTAGGAGAAGACACAAGGTCTAGTCCTGCGAACTTGTGCTTTCTCATCCTGTAGGTACAGCTTGAACTCTGCGAGGCAGAGCTTCACCGAGTCCGATCGTTGGTGTACATCACATTCAACTTGGTGCAGCCATGGGACTGAACGGCGAACTCTAAGGTGAACTCCTTGCTGAAGTCCATATCCAGCAGGCTCACCCCTTGGATCGCCATTGGAGTCTCTTTAAGTGAACGAGTGGGTAGGCGGCAGCAGTCCGTTTTTTAGCTCTTGGGGAACTGGATTCAATAGTAAACTGAGTGTGTACAGGAGACAACAGTTACTACCCCACCCTCGGTCGATGCACGCCCGACAGAACATGCACCCTCCGTGCATTCAAACGCCTCCATTAAGAATCCTATTCCGGCCACACGTCGGTTCACGAGTGGGTCTGTATTGGTACTGTAATAACAAGTGTTAGTGGTCACTTTACTTAAATTTAACTAGCTTTAATTAAAATTTATTCTTAAAACAAGAAATGCATTGGCTCATTCTATCAGTGCCACATTATCAACATGCACAACAATTAGAATTATTATTCTCAGGACGCACACGATCAGCACATTTGTCGCACTTTCACACAGATAATACTATCAAGTTTGAACTGTTTGTTATGGTTGCTGTCCTCTGCATCATCATGCCGTGTTTCCCAGCTTGCAAGATTCAGAACCAACAAATAAGATTCAAATAATAAGTACAACAAAGATGCCTACACATCTCATTGATTCCAAACTTGCAAGATTCAAAACCAACAAATAACATTCAAATAATAAGTACAACAAAGATGCCTACACATCTCATTGATTCCCAGCTTGCAAGATTCAGAACCAACAAATAACACTCAAATAATAAGTACAACAAAGATGCCTACACATCTCATTGATTCCCAGCTTGCAAGATTTAGAACCAACCCATTAGAGCCTTTTGATAAAGTGAATATCGGGATTAAATACATCTTGGCTAGCCGTGTCATACAACCCAAGAACTTGGTGAATGCTCTTGACCACCACAACATCTGTAGTTGAGTATTCCTATTTGCACAGATAAGAAAGAGCATGATTAATAGTGGCACTAGTTGAAGTCAACCTGCAACTCCACTCGATGATTTAATTCATGCAACTTTTTCTACAGTTCACCTGAAATGAAGCAAAGATTACATCATTCAGCTAGGAAGAAGTACTTGCTCTCGTGAGCTGGCAGGTTCTTCTTTAGTAGTTGCACTAAAATTGAGCAACATTAAGTTTGGATGTCCGACTCATGTAAGGTGCAACTATAATTTGCTTATCCTTTTGTGCAGTTCCACTAAATTAAAGTGCCATTGTGGTGACAGTGACGGCTCATCTTGCAAAGGCTAATAAAATGTTGCACGAGATTACCAGCAGAATTTGATGGAGATTTTTGAAACTCCAATCACCATTTTGTGCAGTTCCACAAAATTGAGAGATGTTGCCCATGTGACATTTTAGTTGAACTGCACAAGACACTCATTCAAAAAAAAGTGTTTGTGCAGTTCACCAAAAGGTCACAATAGCAACAAGGTGAAATGGATATCCCTAATCTGCACATAAAGATAGAAAGAAAACAGTTGCTGGTCAATAACAAGATACGAAACATACACGAAATGAAAAGAAGCATCTTGATTATGTTCATGGCAATCACACAAAGACAATAGAAATTTTAAAACGTCAGCAATGCTTCATGTTACTGGAAGCATTACGATCAACAATGACATTCGTCAAATATGGGATTACTTTAATGCTGGCATTGCTTGTTTACCAGATACAGTAGATCAACAACAGCTAAAGAATTGGTTTAAGGGCATGGGACCATGGGGACACCAGGACACTCAACAGCGTAAAGAAGCAACTTACTTATCATACTGGGGAAAACAGCAGGAGTACCATTTGTAACATAGTTTAGTTGCATCATATCACTGGAGGCATTAGATTAACAATAATACTGGTTAGACATGACCTTAAGGTAACAGTGTGATCGCTTCATTTTACATGCGCCCTTACATTAACAACAACAAAAAGTTGGTATAAGGACATGCGACAGTGGACACATCAGCACAATGTACCTACAAGGAGGCATAAAGTGGTGATGCCGAGTTTGTTCATACTCTGTGAGGGCAGAAAATCTAATCCTGGAGACCTTTTACTATGTGAGGGCAGCAAATATAATCCTGGAGACCTTTTGCTATGTGAGGGCAGCAAATCTAATCCTGGAGACCTTTTACTATGTGAGGGCAGCAAATCTAATCCTGGACATACTCTGTTGACTTGTCCACCAGCCGCCACTTTCTATCCTTTTTCAACCAATAATAGATCTGTTCCTTATCCAGTTTGTACTGCCTTTCCCTTTATTCCCTTTTCAACCAAGAGACCGGCTGGGTATCCAGTCTCTACTACTTTCTCCATGTTATTTCCTCTTTGAATCAAGTCCTAGATTCATGCTACGACTTTCCCTCCTTTCTTCGTTGTTTGAACCAAGTCCTAGATTCGACTGCATGAAGTACCTTTACCTCCAATAATATTAAAAATTTAGGTGGCTTTGGAAGAGCTGATGGAAGTAGAAAAAGATGCACATGCAGACACGTGGGGAGCTGGGGCAATAGAGCAAGGCCGCTTTCGAAGAACTTATACCCGAGGGTCGTCGGGATGTTGGCGGCGGCATGTCGGATCTGCGCACAATACGACAGCGAGGAAGAAGGGTCGGAGGACCTCCCGATCCAGCGGTGTGTCAGAGAGAACGGCACGGGCAGAGGATCGGGACCTGCCGGCAGCTGTGGGTTTCCTCCCTCGACGCCGATGATCGCGTGAACGATGCACCTATTCCTCTACACACACTGGCCGAAGGGATCCGGCTGGATCTGTGACCAGCGGTGAGCAGAGAGAAAATGTCGCTACCGCTGTCTTGTTTAGATCTGGAGAGGATGAGAGAATGAAGAGAGCAACCCTAGTAAGCAAGTGCTCAGGCCCCTGCCTATATATATAGTGGAGTGATTATCTTTTTCTCTCCACAACAAGCGTTTCAATTTGTGTACGTGGCATTAAAGAAAAGAAACTCTCTATTTAACGTGACTAACTGTACGACTCCTACTTACTACTAGTAGTATTGTTCACTTGTGCTCCCCGGCCCTCCATTCATTGAACAACCCCACGGGTGAATAAACATGCAGTACTAGTATTTATATAGAACTAACAAGCTCGAACTATTTTGGCTTTGACATATCGATGGTACATTTTGACCACATTGCATCAATGGACTCAGTACTTTGAAGTAACCTATACGTATAAACACATATGCAGTTTACATTCCGAATCGCTAGCTAGAGCTTGAACTGTATTTGTTTACATGTACCACATTTTCTTTTAGTTTTCTACTCCATGGTGCAAATCATCAATACAAAATTATACTCCCTCCGTTTCTAAATATTTTTCTTTCTAGAGATTTCTACAAGTGACTACATACAGAGCAAAATTAGTGAATCTACACTCAAAAATATGTCTATATACATGCATATGTGGTAGTCCATCTGAAATCTCTAAAAAGACAAATATTTAGGAACGAAGGGAGTACTATGAGTAGTTAAAAGTTGGGGGCGGGGTTTTTCCCGGGTTGTACGCGTGACAGTTTTCACGTAGGCGGTTTGACAGAGAGCCGAGGAGGGTGAGGGAGTAGCGGATTGAACTTACTGCTAGAAAGGTAGGGCTGTGCGATTTGACGGTGTGTTACTGCTGGAAAGACGGGGTCTTGTGATATGACTACTCACTATAGTCATGAATTACTGTGCTACGACCGGGGTGATGCCCCCCTTCTGTTCCCCACTCTAATCTGGTGCATGACACGTCGACCCGGATGCTGGCACTCCCACATGTCGGCGAAGTACGTAAGAAGGAGCAAAGAATCATGCGGTATATAGTGTATATGCTAGTACTACTACTCACGTCGGAGGAGTGCGAACCACGGCAGCCCAGTGAACCAGCAGGAGATAGGACCTTAGACTGGTTTAGGTCCAGTCATTTTTTATAAATGTGTTATGTCCAAAATTTAATGAACGTGCTCCGGTTTCTATGAAAATAATCCGATTTGCATGTAGTAATTCATTTATTTATTTACTCTTCTACAGGGGATTTGCATGTAATTCTTGAGGTCTGAAATGTAAAGTACACCAGCATGGTTGCATATGCTCCGAGTCGTGCATACACTACGACCCAGATGCTCTATGTCCCACATGTCGGCGAAAGGGAGCATGTCACTGGTACGAGTCGGTCCTAAACAAACGGTTTTTAACCCCTTTCCGCGACGGCATTCAGAACCGTCGCCAAGTGAGTGTGGGCGATAGGGGGGGGGTCCTTCCCACACGACCCAGAAACCGTTGGGGATATGCCCTCCTGGCACACACGCTCGGCAAAATGAGATCATGTGCGACCGGCGAGCACTCAAATACAGAAATACATATAGTAGTGCTAAAAATACAATTATACAGGCGAAATCATTTCCAGTCGTAAGTACATCTCACACAGTCAGTCACCACTAAACGTTTCCGTTCATATATACATCCCACACAGTCACTACAAGGAAAACGTTTGTGCAAGGCTGCGTAACGCAAATAGTTTTGAAGAGAATGTCGTCTGTGATTGTTCATTGATCCAACACGGTTTATTCCTAGAAACTGTGTGCGTTGCCTGAGGTCATCGCCCACGGTGGTTTCTCATTAACCGTTTGCAATAGGAAAACCCAATTAGCAAGCTAATTGGCCAATTAGCGGGCTAATTGCCCTATTATTAATAATCCATTTTCTAATCTAATTGGCATTCATATTAAGCACATAATATATTCCCTTTCCATATTAAGGAAGCAGGATTTCATAATTGAAATACATCGGAGTACAACATGATGTAGCTTCAGCACTCAGCTACCCCATTACACAACTGCACCAGCAGCAAGTTTCACATGCAACATCTAGAACCTTTTGAATTAGCATCATAGACGGTACATAGAGAGATGCATCTCATCTGGAAAACTGCTGAAGCGGGAGGCGAATATTGAGCCTTCATTCATGTTGAAGGTCTTTGCAAGTTTAGGCCAGTGCCTGTGGATGATTGACCGTCCATCCTTTGACCTCTTCAGGAACACTTCAATATTGAACCGTGGGTGTTGTATGAAAACTTTCCTCGCCTCCTGACCACAAAGGTTGTTTGAGAGGTAATCATTAGTGAAGCCTGAAAACAAGTATGTGCATAAATATCTTCTCTATATTGGAAATGGGGGAAAGGAATACAAAAAGGCAAGGTATAATAGGTAGTACCATCTTGTAAACCTCAGTGCTTCCCATTGTTTCCCTGCAACAAATATTAGTCATCAGGTTAAGTAAGGGTTCACATGCTATCAGTAAAATATGTTGATGATAAATAAGCACATTGCAGATTCATCGGATTAATTCAAGCCACTTGGAAAACCCATTTATCCAAACCAAGCATGATTAAGAACTAGGAAATATAGCACTTGTATATGTTTCTCATGTATTAATTGCAGCCAAATTTGATTTATTCCTCACATGGTATACAATAACAGAATGCAGCCATAGCAATTGAACATCGCATTGCAGAATTGAACCAAGCAGTTAACTAAACACCACAACAAATGAACCAAACGTTAACTGAGCACCACATTGCACAATATAACATACTCCTAATAGAAGATCAGACAGTTAGCCAAACCAAGCATGGTTACAACTTGGAAATATATCAATTGTATTTGTTTCTCATGTATTTAGTACATCCAAATTCGATTTATTCTTCACATGGTATACAATAACAGAATGCAGCCACAACAATTGAACATCGCATTGCAGAATTGAACCAAGCAGTTAACTAAACATTACAACAAGTGAACCAAGCCACAACAAATGAACCAAGCAGTTAACTAAACACCAATTGAACAATATCACATACTCCTAATAGAATATCAGACAGTTAACCAAACCAAGCATGCTTAACAACTTGGAAATATTGCACCCTAAAGAATTGAACATCACATTTGCAGAATTGAACCAAGCAGTTAATTGAACACCACATTGCATGACATATAGAACATAGACACTATAGCAGAAGATTGCATGGTGAAAGTAGATAGCACAATTCACTAGAATTTGTTAAGGAAAGGCAATAGCTAGCAAACTGAACATGGGTCCTTATAGTGAGCTAATAAGACAAGCTACTCCTCATTGTCGGAGATATCGATGACGAGTGGCTCCTTGGACATGGAAGAGGGCGAGGCCTCCGCATCGTGGGTGCCCTCGTTGTAGTGGTGAGTTGCCTAAGCCGCTCCGGGCACCAACCTGCTGGCTCTCGAGATGAGGTAAGCACGTGCATGCTGAGAAAACACCTCGTAATCTTCGTCGAAGGCACCGACAGTGGCCTCGAGAAAACACCATGAACTGTCGTTTAAAGCAGCCAACCGCGTCGCGACGTCGGCGCGCGAGGTGTCAACGGTGGCCTCGGCGGCGAGGTGCACCTCCAAGATCTGGGGGTCGACACGAATGGCAGCCATCGCTACCTCATCCGCGCGTGCGGCCACGATTTGCTTCTCCACTGCCAAATGCTCCTTGAGGTCCTGGCTATACTGTGTGCACCATGCCTTAGGCCGGCACTTATTTGGTGGAGGCGTTGGTGATTTTGGTGGAAGGTGTCACGCTCGCGCCGGCGGTGGGGGCATGTGGATGTGGAAGGAGGAGGAGGATGGGGGTCGGGTGTGGATTACCTGCCTAGATAGGCGAGGCCGAGCAGCATTAAGGAGGGTCGCCAGCGAGGAGGCGGCGGCGCGACAAGCAAGGAGTGAAGGTTTCAACTTGGAAAGGAAGGCGGAAACAGGGGGAATGTGGCTTTTGGTAAGGGGAGGGGGCGGGGAGGTAGATATTTCCGCGGAAGCCGAAAATTTGGAATCGCTTCAGCCAAAAAACTAGCGCGTAAAGTGTCATCAGTCACGGTCCCTTATTCAGGCACGGCCGAAGATATTTTGTGCTGCATCTCACATGGTTGGTTATAATAAACTGTGTGGGATCTACTTGATTTTTGGTCTTGATTTGAATTACATAATGGGTGTCGGTGTCAAAACCGGCGGGTCTCGGGTAGGGGGTCCCGAACTGTGCGTCTAGGATCGATGGTAACAGGAGACGGGGGACACGATGTTTACCCAGGTTCAGGCCCTCTCTATGGAGGTAATACCCTACTTCCTGCTTGATTGATCTTGATGAATATGAGTATTACAAGAGTTGATCTACCACGAGATCGTAATGGCTAAACCCTAGAAGTCTAGCCTGTATGACTATGGTAATGTGTATATCCTTTCCGGACTAACCCCTCCGGTTTATATAGACACCGGGGGGATCTAGGGTTTACATAGAGTCGGTTACATCAGAAGGGATCTTCATAATCGGTCACCCTGCTTGCCTTCCACGCCAAGTAGAGTCCAGTCCGGACACGGGACAGTCTTCGGCCTTCATGTCTTCATAGCCCATCAGTCCGGCCCAATAGATAATAGACCGGACGCCCGAGGACCCCTTAGTCCAGGACTCCCTCAGTAGCCCCTGAACATGGCTTCAATGACGAGGAGTCCGGCGCGCAGATTGTCTTCAGCATTGCAAGGCGGGTTCCCCTTTTTCTGAACTCCAAGATAGTCTTCGGATGCAATGGTAGTATCCGGACCTGTCACACACCAAACACAACCGCTGAGAGAATATATATTTTTACACAAGTTCCATCCGCTGACAGCTTTTTGCAGCACAACATTACATTCAACCGGCCACAATTCCAAACCACTTTCATGTTTCAACGCCACACGTCTCGAGACGCGGTTGCTATTGGCATGTCTTGTCAAAGCAGAGATCATGTCCCCTTATCACGGGATTCTCATCAATGCGGGCATGGGTAACCCAACCGTGCCGTTTATACAGTCCTTGGGAATAGGCGAATCTTAAGGCGAGTGAGGAGGCGTTTAATATTCGCTGCCTTTATAAGGGGATAAGGACTCCCTCTTCCTCTCTTACGCCCTCTCTCTGTCTTTGCCTTTCCAATCTCGAGCTCCATCGCCCAAGTTCTCATCTCCTTTCCACTCGAGCGACCATGTCCGGATCCGGAGGTCAGGGCAAGTGGATGGTCTCCTCTGTCAAAGAGGAGGACATTACTGAGCTTCGGGCGACCGGGTATTTGGCGAAGGAGATCGCCCACCATCTGCCGACCGAGGGACAGGTCGTCCCCATGCCGAAGCCCACCGAGAGGGTAGTATTCATCCCCTATTTCTTCCGCGGGCTAGGGTTTCCACTCCACCCTTTTGTCCGCGGGCTGATGTATTACTACAGGATAGACTTCCATGATCTGTCCCCGAATTCCTTGCTCAACATCTCGGTGTTTATCGTCGTGTGTGAGGCCTTCCTGCGCATCCAACCCCACTTCGGGCTATGGCTCAAAGTCTTCAACGTGAAGCCGAAGGTGGTGGACGGCCAGCACGCGGAGTGCGGAGGAGCCATGGTGAGCAAGCTGTCCAACGTCTCCTGGCCCAAAGGTACCTTTGTGGACACGGTAAAGGAGTGGCAGAAGCAGTGGTTCTACGTCACAGAACCTCGCGGCACCACCTGGGCCGCAGCTGCCGAATTCCGCTCCGGCGCTCCTATGTGACTCACCTCCTGGGTCGAGAAGAGTCCGGACTGGTGTTCCCCTGACGAGCTGATAGCGCTGCAGACGCGAGTTCAAAGCATGGTAACCAAGAACGTCAAGCTCGTTGATGTGATCCAAGTGATGCTAATTCGCCGGATCCTCCCGTGCCAGCGCCGAAGCCGCCCTCTATGGGAGTTCAATCCGAAGAAGCACCAGACCCTGGTGAGGCTCTTCGAGACTACTCACGAAGGTGCATGGAAGTTGCTTTTTAAGGGCAACGAGAAACCGCCAGCCGCAGATTCAGATCGCGGGCACGACGCTAAACACCTCGATAGCGAGGTATGTCATTTTTTAATGCATTCTCCACTTGTTTGTTTCAAGGACGACGCCTGAGCTTTTATTGTTGCTTTTTCAGGACTGGATGGAGAGGGCGAAGCGGATCCAGTGTCCGGCTCCGCTGCCTGAAGAACCGGTCATCCCGCGTCTAGCGAAGATGCTGGTGCCGGCGCCATATAAGGCGCCGGAGAAGAAGGCCAAGGGGGCCAAAAGTGGCCCCCGTCACAAGGGCACCTCAGACGCGACGTCCGAAGATGACGAAGCTCATTCCTCTGTCCCTGAGGACAACGACGAGGAAGAGGAGGAGGAGGAGGAGGAAAACAACCCTCCCCCTGAGGAGAGGAAGAAGAAGAGGGCGGCTTCGGCGCATCTGGAGGCGGAAACGCCCAAGAAGGGGAAGGGCGTCCCAGCGGTCAGCACCGCGTGGGACGTTGACAGCAGTCCGGAACGGCGCCCCCGCACTAAGCCCTAGGCCGCATCGTAAGTGACATAGCTCGCCTGTGCGCACATCCGACCCTTTCTCTCCATTATCTTGACATAGCTAACCGTACTATTGCAGTTCGGCCTGCGAACTTATCCAACGATCTTCATCTGAAGGTTCGTTGGCTCCATTAGAGATGGCGAGCATGTCGCCACCGCCTACTTATTCCCCCGGGGCCAGGGATGACACTGAAGTGTTGTCCCGGAGGGCCGCTCCGAACCAGGGAGGAGCCCAGGACGTTGTCCGGGAGGCACCACAAGGCGAGACCTCCACTGCCGGACACATGGGGGAGCCGATCCCCATGAAGACTGGCGAAGAGGGCCGCATCCAGTTCGCCCCTCAGCCGAATACAATTCCGGAGACCCATATGGCTCCAGAGTCGGGCAAGCAGCCCCCTTTGAAGGAGGGGGTGCGCCGCTTCCACCGGTGGCCCCTGTCCATCCAGGGGCGCCGGATAACCTGATGGAGGCGCTATGAGGCGCCTTCGTTGTGGACGAGCACCGTGTCCTTATGGGTGCGGTGATCGAGAAGGTTCAGTCCGCCAAGAGTGGACTGAATGAAGCCTGCAACAACCTGTTGACAGGTTTCGAGGTAAGAAAGAGAAAAACCCCATGTAGACAGTAGCCCCTGAGACACTGTTCGGTATTCGGTGAGAAGAACCGGACAGAGGATCGATTCTTTGTTATAGGAGACTAACTTAATATATACCAATAAGCAGGCGTCACTGTTGGCCGCAACCTCACATGCGGTTGAAGTCTCTGAACTGAAGCAGAGGCTGGAGCAGACCGAGAACGAGCTCGGCGAGGTTAAGATTCGGCTCCAGGAGAAGCAAGGTGAACGACTACTTGATGTGTGTTTGGAAAGAACAAGCGCTGTATACTGACCGTAGTGTCGTAATATGTGCAGGGGCCGCGACCGAGGTCGAGGCCCTAAAAAAGGCTTTGGGTGAAGCCGGGGAGAAGGCTGTCCAGTAGCAAGCCGCCCGGAAAAAGCTCGAGGCCCGGGTCAAGGAGGTCCAGTAGGAGCTCCAGGATGCGGTGAAAAAATGCGAGACCTTGGAGCATGATGCGTCGGTTCAAGAGGCCAAACTCGCCAAGGCTCGTCAGAGCGCAGAGACCGCACGGAATGAGGCCCAGGCCGCCCTCCAAGAGATCCAGGAGGCCAAGAAGATCGCAGCGGGTAAGGCATTTAAGCCGCAAAGCAAGTATGCGGAGAGGCAGTACCTTTTGCTAACCCGGGTTCGGAGTTCCCCAGGGGCTTTTGCGGATTTACCACACAGTGTATCAGATGCCGCGGAGTTCTACGGAACCGAAGGAGGGGGTTCTACGGAGAAGCTATTCTGGTCGCAGTATGCGACGCCAGAGCATCCCGTGTCCTTCACTGATCAGCTGAAACAGCTGGTGGAGTTGCACAAGGTGGCCGAACTAGCCATGAAGGATTTTATGATCCGGCTGTGGCCAGCCGAAGCTATGCCCGACAGCTACTCCGGACTCATGAGGCGGCTAGTGGAAGCCTGTCCGCGGCTCGACACCGTCAAGCGACCAGCCTGCATCGAAGGTGCTCGCATGGCCTTCGCCCGTTGCAAGATGTGGTGGGCAAAGATGAACGCCGTCGACGTGGCCAGAGGGCCGTCTGAGGGCAAGGAGCACCGCACACCTGAGCGATATTTTGTGGATGTCTTAGAAGGGTCTCGACTTGCAGCAGCACAGTGTGGGCAGGACATTATTTTCGAATGAATACATTTGTGTTGTCCTATTGCCTTGCATTATGAAAAAAGCTTGTTTTGTAATGTAATTTCGTTATTCTTTAATTGTTTCCTCCTCTGCGGCCGTGTTGTATGCAATCTGAGGGTTGGCCAGTCGTCGGCTTCTGCCCTCGCGTAGGTAGTACGGAGGTGTTCGGGATGGAATCTAAACAATCTTGACCCAATTATATGGTCCTTGAAGGAGTTGTTTAGCGCAACGAACAAGGCAATCAGACTATATGGCTTAAACTCCCTCACTTAGCCATAGGAGTTTTATAATAAAGCATGGGCGCAGCCCCTGGTCCAAGCCAGGGTGCTGTCAGCATCTGATCGGGAAGTGCCGATCCTTCGCATAACGCGGAAAAAAAATCTCCAACAATTTTGTACCCCTCGAACAGCTGACCGGCTCTCGCCGTATCATGACAGTCAGTTTTCGGCTTTCTCTACTGAGGTGCTCATCCGGTCAAGGCCAGGGCACAATCGCAGTAGTTCTCCCTTTACTACCCTAGCCGATAGAGCGGAACGTAGGGTAGCAAGCACAGGAGCCGGGCAACCCAACTATTGACCAAAGACATGATTCGGAGCCAATGCATATAATGCTAAATTTGGGGTGCCGAACTTATCTATAAGAAGTGTTTGGACTTTGCTGCCGTATTATGGGGCAATGGGGAGCCCCTAGCGAATATGAAACGTACCAAAGTGTACGGATGCAGTCGATAAGCAGATCGAAATAAAATGGAGTAAGAAGCGAAAACCACAGAAACTGGGTCGCAAACCCTTTTTATTATAACTGGATGGATACCTCAAGGCGTATTTTATACAAATACTGCGATAAGCATCCGAGCTATTTAACATGCCGGAATCAATAAGGCGCAGCGTGCGGGTCCTGAGAAATAAGTAGAAATATCGTCAAGAAGAACGTATAGAGGTTACCCTACACACCTATGCTGCTTGCCTCCTTGGTATGCTGATCCTTCGAAAGGACTGGTGATCAGGCCCGAGGGAAAAGGAACCTGAAACAAAAAGGAAAAGGTGGAAGTATGTGTGTGTCCGGGGTCGGTCTAGCCGAACTGTAGATCCCGGGTTAGCTTGTGCCTCCGTCGATGTCCATGGAATTTTGAGTCCGTAATTATGTACGCGTGGTACGAATGCCACTGCTTCATCGGGACTGGGACGGAGGCCGAATTGGTAATCGAGCTCTTGATGAGTCGCGTTGTCTTGTTGCAGTGTAGTCCGGAACCTCTTAATGATGTCTAGGGGCTCGATAGCCGTACTATGGTGCTGCTTGAGAAGGCCGCTCTGTACCTCTGCTGCTAGGGCGGCGGTGTGCTCCTCTGTTCGGAGGGAGCGTTCCGTATTGCCATTGACTGTTATGATGCCGCGTGGACCGGGCATCTTGAGCTTGAGATAAGCATAGTGTGGCACTGTGTTGAATCTAGCAAACGCGGCGTCCGAGCAGTGCGTGGTAGCCGCTGCGGAAGGGGACGATATCGAAGATTAACTCTTCGCTTCAGAAGTTGTCCGGAGAACTGAAGACCACCTCCAGCGTGATTGAGCCCGTATAGTGGGCCTCTACGCCTGGTATGACTCCTTTAAAGGTAGTCTTTGTTGGTTTGATTCGTGAGGGGTTAATGTCCATCTTCCGCACTGTGTCCTGATAAAGCAGGTTGAGGCTGCTACCACTGTCCATCAGGATTCGTGTTAGGTGAAATCCATCGATAATTGGATCAAGGACCAGCGCGGCCGAACCGCCATGACGAATACTAGTCGGATGATCTCGACGATCAAAGGTGATCGGGCATGACGACCACGGATTAAATTTTGGGGCGACTGGCACTACGCATAGACATCCCTGAGTGCGCGCTTGCGCTCCCTTTTGGGGATGTGTGTAGCATATATCATGTTCACCGTTTTGACCTGAGGGGGAAACTTCTTTTGTCCCCCTGTATTCGGTTGCCGGGGCCCTTCGTCATCGTCCTCACTTTGTGATCCCTTTTCCTTGTTTTCGGCATTTAACTTGCCAGCCTGTTTGAAAACCCAACAGTCTCTGTTTGTGTGATTGGCTTGTTTGTCTGGGGTGCCGTGTATTTGGCATGGACGGTCGAGTATGTGGTCCAGGCTGGAAGGTCCTTCATTGTTTTTTTGTAGGGCTTCTTCCGTTGGCCGGACTTGGAGCCACTGAATCCGGCGTTAACTGTGGTGTCATCGGTGTTGTCGCCATTGCTTCGGTGTTTGTGTCTATTGCGCCGGAGCTTGCTGGTGCTGTTCTTGGCCTCGGAGGGGCTTGCCTCGCTGGCTGTGTTCTTGCTACGAGCCAGCCAGCTATCCTCACCCGCGCAAAAGCGGGTCATGAGTGCCGTAAGGGCTGCCATAGACTTCGGCTTTTCTTGGCCGAGGTGGCGCGCTAGCCATTCATCACGGATGCTGTGTTTGGAGGCTGCTAGGGCCTCGGCATCCGGATAGTCAACGATCTGGTTCTTTTTGGTTAGGAACCTAGTCCAGAATTTCCTGGCTGATTCTCCAAGTTGTTGAACTATGTGGCTTAAGGCATCGGCATCTGGTGGTCGGACATAAGTTCCTTGGAAGTTGTCCAGGAAGGCTTCTTCCAAGTCCTCCCAGCTGCCGATAGAATTTTCAGGCAGGCTGTTAAGCCAGTGCCGAGCTGGCCCTTTGAGCTTTAGTGGGAGGTATTTAATGGCGTGGAGGTCATCTCCTCGAGCCATATGGATATGGAGAATAAAATCCTCGATCCATACTGCAGGATCGGTTGTGTCGTCGTATGATTCGATGTTGACGGGCTTGAACCCCTCGGGGAATTCATGATCCAGTACTTCATCTGTGAAGCAGAGAGGGTGTGCGGCGCCTCTATATCGGGCCGCATCGTGGCGTAGCTCTGATGGAGTCCGTCTGCGGCATTCGGCCCGGGCGTGGTTAGGTTTGTCACGTCCGAATAGGTAGCCGTCGTCCTGTCTCGAGGCACGTCCTCGCGATCCGTAGATCGATCTTGTATGTCCTGCCCTACTGTCCAGGGTCTGCCGGAGGTCGTACGTGTGACCCCGAACTCTTCCATCTCTATTTTTACGGGGCGGTGGGGCAGGCTGCCGTTCGGCCTGAGTTACCGTTTTATCCCGACCGCGGGGTGGTCGGTTGGTTGCCCTGTCTCGACCACGTGGTGGTCGTTCCGCATTACGCGAGGGAGATATGTGCTCCGGCGCCTCCTCGTCGACTTGAGGTAGCAGTCTGCGTTTTGGGTAGCTCTTGGCTGGGCGCTTGAGGCCGTATTCTTCGGCTGTCAGGACATCAGTCCATCTATCGACGAGCAGATCTTGTTCAGCTTGAAGCTGCTGCTGTTTCTTTTTCAGGCTCCTTGCAGTGGCTATGAGCTGAAGCTTAAAACGCTCCTGCTCTAGAGGATCCTCAGGCACGATGAAGTCTTTGTTGCCGAGGCTTGTCTCCTCCTCGGAGGGTGGACGGTAACTATCATCCTCCGAGTCATCTTCTATGGCCTGTTCATCGAGGTTATCTTGCCCGTTGTCGTGTTCCTCCTGTTCGGATGCAGCTCCAACAGGGTCTTCATCGTTTTCGGCTCGACCGGAGTACTATTTTCTCCGGTGCCAGTGTTGCCATCTTTTGAGCGACGAGGCTTAGAACGGCGTTTGGGCCGCCGGCGCTTGGACTGCGTCTCAGAGGGTTTATTCGCATCTGGCTCTTCTTTGTCGTCGCCAGATCCTTTAGATTTATCAACCATGTACACGTCGTACGAAGAGGTGGCCGTCGAACGTCTAGTGAATGGAGGGTCTTGGCCTTGCTCCTTGTCGGCATCGTCGTCCATACCGTTGATGTCTTCGGAGCCATAGTCAAGCACGTCGGTTAAGTCATCGACAGTGGCTATGAAGTGGGTGGCGGGTGGGAAGCAAAATTCCTCGTCATCTGCCTCTAGCTCAAACCGAACATAGTTCGGCTGTGAGTCCTCCTCCAAGGACAAGTTTTTTAAAGAGTTTAGCACGCCACCAAAAGGTGAGTGCTGGAAGATGTCTGCGGCGCTAAATTCGAAAATCGATAACCGATCCAGCTCGGTGTTCGCAGGCGTATCTGGTCCGGAACTTATAGCCGGAGACGAGTCCGGAGTACTATTGACGCAAATATTGCAGGATGTCGAGTCCGTGTGTGGCTCCAACGCCGCGGACTTTGTGGCCTCGGAGGGCACGATCTGCTTCGGTTCTAAGGCCGTTGCAGCAACAGGAACCATCTCCTGGATGTGATCCAACGACAGATCTAAGTCATGTTCATCGGGGCGAGGGAGAGCAATCGCTGCGGTCTCAAACCCATTGAAGATCAAGTCTCCACGGGTATCCACGATGTAGTTCAAGCTTCCAAATCTGACCTGATGGCCAGGGGCATAGCTATCGACCTGCTCCAGATGGCCAAGCGAGTTGGCCCGCAGTACGAAGCCGCCGAACACAAAATTCTGTCCAGGGAGTAAGGTTTCTCCTTGGACAGCGTCCCTATCGACGATTGAAGGAGCCATTGAACCTTTCTTCGACGGTACAGTGGAACTCCCAATGAAAGCACCAATGTCGGTGTCAAAACCGGCGGATCTCGGGTAGGGGGTCCCGAACTGTGCGTCTAGGATCGATGGTAACAGGAGACGGGGGACACGATGTTTACCCAGGTTCGGGCCCTCTCTATGGAGGTAATACCCTACTTCCTGCTTGATTGATCTTGATGAATATGAGTATTACAAGAGTTGATCTACCACGAGATCGTAATGGCTAAACCCTAGAAGTCTAGCCTGTATGACTATGGTAATGTGTATATCCTTTTCGGACTAACCCCTCCGGTTTATATAGACACCAGGGGGATCTAGGGTTTACATAGAGTCGGTTACATCAGAAGGGATCTTCATAATCGGTCACCCTGCTTGCCTTCCACGCGAAGTAGAGTCCAGTCCGGACACGGGACAGTCTTCGGCCTTAATGTCTTCACAGCCCATCAGTCCGGCCCAATAGATAATAGACCGGACACCCGAGGACCCCTTAGTCCAGGACTCCCTCAATGGGGTCACAACGGCCATGGACGGTGTTTGAATTGCTAGACCTTTTATCTGCAGTGATCATAAAAGAATTGGAATTATTCAGGGTTTGTTTAGACATTTTTATGCATTAAGTGAGTTTTCAATGCATTTATGTGCATAATTCAAATTTGAACTACATGCACATGCTCCAGTGCATATAAATTCGTTGAAAAACCAAATCTTTGTCCTTGGGTGCATGCTTAGGTCCCATGCAAGAAATGGGAATGAATTTCAAACACCATTGCACCGTTGATTGCCGGCAAAACATTGAGATGCCTGGTTTTTAAATTCTATTAAATCCAAAACTCGTCTGAAATTCATGAAACTTGGCATGCTATCATGGAGCGGCATCAACATGCCGTGGTACAAATTTTGTCCCATTTGGGGCAGGTTTGGGTATATGCTTCTCACAAACCGGAGCTTCTCACAACAAGCATGATGGTTTTCGGTAGGGAACGTCCCACCTTTGGGGACAAAACGATATCCATTGCCTCTTATTGCTTTCAATTTTTTCTCGTGTCAACATAGAACGACAGGAGTGTTATGTGAACTTTTGTGATTTTTCGGTATTCTTTTGGACATTTTTATGCATTAACTGAGTTTTCAATGCATTTATGTGCATAATTCAAATTTGAACTACATGCGCATGCTCCAGTGCATATAAATTGGTTGAAAAATCAAATCTGTGTCCTTGGGTGCATGCTTAGGTCCCATGCAAGAAATGGGAATGAATTTCAAACACCGGGGCACCGTTGATTGCCGGCAAAACATTGAGATGCCTGGTTTTTAAATTATAGTAAATCCAAAACTCGTCTGAAATTCATGAAACTTGGCATGCTATCATGTAGTGGCATCATAATGCCGTGGTACAAATTTTGTCCCATTTGGGGCAGGTTTGGGTATATGCTTCTCACAAACCGGAGTTTCTCACAACAAGCATGATGGTTTTCGATAGGGAACGCCGCACCTTTGGGGACGAAACGATATCCATTGCCTCTTATTGCTTTCAAATTTTTTTCTCGTGTCAACATAGAACAATAGGAGTGTTGTGTGAATTGTTGTGATTTTTTGGGGTTCGTTTGGACATTTTTATGCATTAACTAAGTTTTCAATCACTATTGCAGGATGCTGCTAACGCGACACTATGATGAGAGACCCTTCGAGAAACTGTGTGTGATGCAATAATCGCAAACGGTGCTGTATGAAAACCGTCAGAAATGATGCAAAACGTTTGCGATGGAGGATGCATCAAACACGGTTCAGATTTTCGCGTGTGCGATCTAGGGCATACGGTTCAGTCCAATGAACCGTTTGCGATGAGGCGGAACAAAAGAAACGGGCAGCCTGATGAAGGCGTGTGCGGTGTACAACATAGGTTCACTCGGATGAACTGTTTGTGATTAGGCAACAAAAAAGAAACGGTCAGCCAGATCAAGGTGTCTGCGATGTACAACATACAGTTCACTCGGATGAACTATTTGTGATTAGGGAACACAAAAGAAACGGTCAACCAGATCAAGGTGTGTGCGATGTACGACATGCGGTTCACCCGGATGAACTGTTTGCGTTGAGTCAAGAGAACAGAAATGGTTCAATATAACAAATACCATAAATATTGCAAGGTTCAAGTTCAAAGATTACAACGCCCAAATTCAAACATTGCGAGCTGCATCATTTCTGAAAAGGGATCAGCCGCTGACAAGTCATGTATGGGTTTGACACAGTAACTTCCAATTGCTTTGGTGTAGCGACCCGACCTCAGACGGTCAAGTCTCTGTGCTTAAGTGTCATCCCTAGATCGGTATGCTGACACACACAGTACTCGAGGATTTATAATAGAGGTAAATCACATGTATAAAGTAACGTAAATGCTATTACCTCAATCCAAATAGCGGAAGTAACAACAAGGTTGTGGATTCCTATCAACACCAACGGCAAAGTTGAGTGTAGAAATCGTAACCCTAACGTATCACTTACTCGTCGTAAGATATCCTGCAACATGAGACGTTGCAGCCACAAAGGGTCAGTACATTGAATGTACTGGCAAATTCACACCATAGGATAATGATGAATAATAACTATCACTACATGCATATATGGCTGGTGGAAAGGCTCTATGGTTATAAAGTTTTTGCGAAAAGCCAATTTTTCCCTACTACAAAGGAATATATTTTATTTAACTACAAAGTTGGTTGATAAAATATTGAGAAGGTTCCTCCAACTCAATCCCAAAATAATAATCATTAACCCAATCAAGTTAATTAAATAAAGTGTTGAGATCAACATGATAATCCAAGAACCAGATACTCAAGATGTCCATAACCGGGGACACGGCTAATCATGATTAGTTTGTACACTCTGCACAGGTTTGTGCACTTTTCCCCACAAGACTCGATCACCTCCGTTGGATTTCTCGCACTACATGGTGTTTGAGAAACGGATGACCGAGACACAGTCTTTTAGAAACATTAACTCTTTACTCCGGGTAGACCATACCAACCTACATCCCTCTACCTGCTGATCCACCTCTTCAAGAGCTCATGCAAGTTACTCAACTATGCTAGAGCCCATAATAGCTTGTGGCTGCATACAGAAGTTTCTAGCATGAATAATCGTATGATCCCTTTGAGCCTGGGTGGCATTCCATAGGGTGATCACACGGGTCCTCCGGGATCCCCTTGGGCAAGCACTGGGTTCTCCAGGTGCCCCAACCAATCCACCCAGATGTGTATTAAAGTAGCCACCTTAAGTTTCCTTAGATAATAATAACTCTCGCATCTTTCATGAATTCTCTCAAACCAATCCATGTCTACGAGCATAGCGTAGCAGTATAAGCATAACGTAGTAGTAACTCCCAAGGTTTGAATGCAGGGCAATAGGTTCCTACCTCATCAACTACTTCCCAATACCAACATGTTATCAATCCTACTCATGCAATGTTTGAGGGTGAAACTAATGCATAAAAACTGGGTATGAAAGGGATATGATCAAAGTGTGAACTTGCCTGTACTGTTGATGAAGATGATTCACACTCAAAACTCTTGATAATTTCTACTCGTCACACTCCGGTCAATCTATCGTAGGCAAGCAATAGTAACCACACATAAGCAATCACTCAAAAGATCGGGAAGAACGAAGAAGACAGTTCGGAAAACATCAAAACCAAGCAAATAACTCTTGTAACATAAACCAATTTCTAACAGTACCAAAATTATGTGAATTTGGCCTTATCAGAAAGTTTAGGTTAAGAGCTTCGATTTGCAAAAAGAATCAACTAAATCGGAGTTACGAAACTCAAGTTATGTTCAAAAGAAGTTTGAATATGAATCTGAACAAAATTCGAAATTTGAAAATTTCAAAAAGTTGACGTGACAGGTTAACTGGATAGCTGAAAACAAGACGAAACTATAGGCGCTGGTTTCATCTAATTTGGATAAACGAGTGAAAAGTTATGGTTATTTGAAAAATCAGGGCCACGCTGTTTTACGGAAGAAAAATAGCTACGGCTAAGGTCTATGTATAAATACGTAGACTAATTGATAATCTAATTATTCTATCGTATTAGTCTAGAAATAATAAACTACGAAAGTATAAAAAGAGAAAAAACAAAGAAAGTTACCCTTATAAGGCAGAGAAAAGATAACTTCGGAGAGAGGGGACAATTCTTAAAAGTCGCGCCGGAGAGGAGAAAAATATTTTTCTTTAAGGAATCTAGTCAAACCAAAATATTGATTTAACCCGAGTCGGATGATTTTTCTAGGCTCTATGGGTCTATATTTATAGGTGGAAAAGAGGTTTAGGGGTCAAAGGCTAGGCAAGGCAATGTGGGACTAAACGAAATAGAGAAGGCGCGTCGCATGGGCCTAAACGTGTAAGGCGGTTCGGCCGGCCGCGCTGCTGCAGTTTTTTTTAAACAAAATTCGGCCTAAGAAAATAAAATGAAAAGGCTGGCTGGGCCTGGCCCATATAGGAAAAGAAACAAAAAAGATGGGGCTCCCGCTGGTACTATGATGTGCACCTGGGCGGCAGTTAGTGATGGGCCACATGTACAGTTTTTGTTATTTTTTAAATAGAAACAGACGGAAAACCGAATAAAGAAAAATAAAATAAAAATTTTATATAGGAATATTATATATCAAAATCTTCAGAAAACGATTTTCTACAACATGAATATTTTTCTAGCTTCAAATAAAGTACAAAAAAATTCAAATAAAGCAAAGAGTGCTACTGCTGCAATAAAACCTCATAAAAATCATTTTAAAAACACCAAAATGATTTCAAATTTATTTCTCTCCAATTTTCTACTGTAGGGAATCATGTTACCCTATTTTCCATATATTATATTTTTGGAGAAAATTAATTTGAATAAAACCCAAATACTCCAAATTGAAAATAATTTCCAAAATGACTTTAAATTAGATCCTTTTAAACTTCCAACTCATATTTCATATGTTTTGAAGAAGTCATTTTATCTTCTCTCATGAAAATCATTGAGTTGCTTAAAGTTTTTGAATTGGAAAATATTTCCAAATAAAATTCAAATCTTTTCAAAACCCTTTTCATTTAAATAAATGGAAGAAGTCATGCCATCTTCTCTCTAGGGTTTTGTATTTGAAAAGTATTTGAATTCACGGAGATCAAAATGCAAAATGAAAGTTTGGAAAAGTCCTTTTATTCCCTCTCATTTAACTTTCAAACAGATACGAATTTCACTCAATTTCACTCAAGCAATCATACAACCAAGCAAAACTATCTATTTATTATAACATTCCAATATTTAGAATTTTGGGATGTTACAAACCTACCACCCTTAAAATGAATCTCGTCCTCGAGATTCGGAGAGGCTAGAAAGAAATAGGTTAGGTTTGGGGTCTTCTCAATTTCCATCGATCGTCTCCGGGGTTTGGGGTGCTACCACCCTTTAGAAACATCGTTACGGTCTCATCAATACTCATATACTTCATCTTTATCGTTGACAGTGTCGGTCTTCTCAGATCTTCAGGATAATTCCTTCTCTGGGCTCTTCCGTAGTGGCATAACCTTTACCACAATTCTTCTGTCCTTTCATCTTGGTAAGGTTCTTCCATGACTGGGTCTTCTTAGCTGACGGGTCTGGCACCAAAATTAAACAACTATCGATATCTCATGGTGGTCAACGATTTATGGTTTCTCTTGCAGGAAATGGGTTTGGTTGATCCTCACCGTATAACCTACGGTTGGCAAAAGCTGCCTTGTACAAGGGAAAAATACTTATACCATTCTAAGGTTCAAACAAGGTTTTGATCGTCGTCTCTCCACTATAGGCAAGTCACTCAGATTTACCATCCCATATAGTAAGGCGAATAATAAGAGTAAGTCGGTATGGTGATCAATCCATCCTGCACCCAAATCATTACCTGATATATGGTTTAGCGAACCTCGCAATCTAACACTCGGTCATCCTCACAAGCATTGCAGAAGTTTCTCTTGTCGACGAACCAAGTTCAGAAAAATCCATTGATTCTGCAAGCCAAACAAACGTCTATCGTTTCTTCACAACTCTCAGGTTTTGCGTTACTCCTATAAAACCGTCTATTGATAAAATCATAACTTCTTCCAGGGTTTTTCCTTCAGCAAGAATGTGCTTGCTTCTTGGCAAGTCCTGGGGCCTGTGGGTTATGGCCCATCTCATCACTTGCAAACCTTGAATTCATCATCAGGGTGACTGATCCTTATTCCAACATCCAGCTTCCTGGCATTCTTAAATCTATCCAATTATAATGTCTCTCTTCCTTCTATGGGTACCAAAACTAAGACGTGATTACTCCGACTCATCATGGAGTTACAATTGCTCCATATTACCAACATCATACCTCGTTTATATCCAATAGTACTTCATATATCCTTGGGATACGCCACATATCGAGACAAAACTAGTAATTATCTTGTCCAACGTCCACTCCGTGGAATATCATTTATCTTCTCCAGGGTTCAAGTGTTCTCATAGGGTACTACCACACTTAAAATGCTCCAATTCCTCCATAGACCATATTTCTCATATCCTCGAAAATGGTCAAAATCTCTCTTCATAGAGTAACAACTTATAAAATCCATATCGGTACCAACGATGCTAACTTTATTGATTCTCCAATTATTACAATCTCCTGCATTTCCATTACATGCCTCAACTCAACACTTCAATACAAAAGAGTTGTTCCTACTACTTCTACTACTACTACTACTATACTTCTCAAAGAAACAACTAATTATCACAAGTCTCCTTCTCCTTGGGACAATCTCTTGAAAAGTGCCCTGCTTCATTACAACGAAAACATATTACTTATGACATGTCTCGAGGTTTCCTTTTTGGGCAACTGTTGTTGTATGAGAACTCCGCGTAAGGTAGATTATCATCCTACTAGATCCATAATCTAGCGCACACGCTCTCAACATGTTCTCCAGAATCTGATTGACTCTCTCGGTCTATCCATCTGTCTGCGGATGAAAGGCTGTACTGAACTCTAGCCTAGTACCCAAAGTCTGGTGCAGCTGATTCCAAAACTTTGAGGTAAACTGTGTTCCTCTATCTGATACGATGGTCCTCGGAACTCCATGCAGACATACGATCCTGGTCAAATATATCTTGGCCAACTTCGCACTTGTATAGGTGGTTTTCACTGGGATAACGTGAGCCACTTTGGTCAAGCGAATCAACTACTACCCAGATAGAATCATATCCCAGTCGGGTTCTGGGAAATCCGGTAATGAAATCCATGCCAAGCTTATCCCACTTCCATTCGGGTATCGGCATGGGTTGTAGTAATCCGGCTGGCTTCTGATGCTCTGCCTTTACTCTCTGGTATACATCACCTACGACTACATACTCCGGAATATCCTTCTTCATATCGGTCCACCAGAAACGGTCCTTCAAATCCAAATACATCTTGATGTTTCCAGGGCGAATTGAGTATGGTGAGTCATTAGCCTCCTGAAGTATTAACTTCCTGGTCTTTGCATTATTGGGAACGTATACACGGTCCTCGAACCATAAGGTGTCGTGCTCATCCTTACGAAAACCTTTGGCCCTTCCTTTGCTCATCATCTCTTTTACATCAGCAATCTATTTGTCATCCTTCTGAGCTTCACTGATCTTTCCCAACAATGTATACTGAACTTCCATTGCTGCAACAAAACCATTGGGAAAAATCTCCAACCAAATTTCCCTGAGATCCTCGGCCAACTCCTTTGGTAATCCTCCGCTTATGAGGGTATTCGTCCTTGTTTTCTTTATGGTTTTGTCCTATTTCTCCACAAAGCTTGTATGCACAAGGTTTCTTCATATCCTTTCCATAAGGCCACAACTTCTGGGACACAAGACGAGATCTTTGCAGAGTCAGCTTAAATTCTTCCCAAGTGGTTACTCTTTGCCATCCATTGATGGTTTGGTACATCCTCCACCAAGTAGAAGCACCTCTTTCAAAACACTGCAGAGCATGCTGGGTCATATCCTTTTGGCTACAGAGTTATACTTCATGTGATCCTCCATGTTCTGAATCCATCGGTCTGTCTCCAATTGACTCATCGGTCCAGAAAACATGAGTTCATCTCCATTCATCCTCTACTGGGTCCAAGGGTTTTGGGGTGGGATAAGAGAGATCGAGAGGGATGCACACAATACAAACAAAAGTTTTGAAAAGGCAGATTTTATTTGTGGTTGTCGGGAAAAACATCAAACAAATGACAGCTCACAAACGTCGCATCTAACGTAGGTATAACAGGGGTTTGGTCTTCTAAAGGTCAATAAATCTTCAAAATGGCCAAACTCTTAATGTCTTGTTCATGTCTTCGATGGCTTCTTCTGATCGTGCGTGACCTTCTCAAGTTCTTTTGCCAGATCATCTCTGTTGTCGCAAAGTCTATCGTGACGTCCTTTAATATTTCTGGAGTTGCGTTCCAAACTTCTGGGTTTCAACATCCTTGGCATGAACCATGGTCCTACTGTCCTTCAGTTCCTGACGAATCTCCGGTATCTCGAGGTTTTGCTCCTCCAGCTTGGCTACTTTCAGTTTCTGGTCCCGAGTTCTTCACGAAATGCTTCTTTGTCAAAATACGGCTTCCTGCAGGTCCATCTTAAAACTCCTGATGTAATTCTCCAGATCCCGGTGATACGCCAGCTAAGGTTAAACTTCGTCTTTTGCTGATAGGTGCTCCATCAGCATTCTCCCATCCAATCCTTCCAAAAAAATGCATGCTTAACTCAGCACGGTGCGAATAGCATAAGCGGGCGATAATACCATGGATAGCCGTGTTTCTGCCCTTGTCATTGCCATGAGCTATCATTCCATAATTGACATCTCCTGCCTTAGGGTTTTCTTGATAAAAACTTTGAGTTCTAATGCTCCATGTTCCGGTCTTTCTCCGATACATCTTGATCTCGGGTATTGACAGCTTCCATAGTCTGCCAAGTTCCATAAGGGTAGCTTTCCTAGGTCATACAATCTGGGAATTCTTCAGAGCCTTCAAATCCTCCTAGTCTTTGGAGTCTTGAACCGTTGTAGTTTCCATTATCATAATGCACGGTAAAATCCTCTTCATTCCGAAGTGGTCTTGGTTGTCCGATGTCTTGTACTTCTTGGAGTGGTCGCATTAGTTCAATCTTCGTGTGGTCAAAAGGGGAAAGGGGGTATAGTCTAACTAAAATGGAATATTTGAATAAGCTCAGAAGAGAAGAGAGGTAAAAGATCTTTTTGAAAGAGAAAGTTTTAGAGAAAATTCCTTCCTATGGGCTTGCCAGTTTCTAGGGTCACGTCCTACAGTCAACATGTGCTCTGATACCATCTTGTAGCGACCCGACCTCAGACGGTCAAGTCTCTGTGCTTAAGTGTCATCCCTGGATCGGTATGCTGACACACACACAGTACTCGAGGATTTATAACAGAGATAAATCACATGTATAAAGTAACGTAAATGCTATTACCTCAATCCAAATAGCGGAAGTAACAACAAGGTTGTGGATTCCCATCAACACCAACGGCAAAGTTGAGTGTAGAAATCGTAACCCTAACGTATCACTTACTCGTCGTAAGATATCCTACAACATGAGATGTTGCAGCCATAAAGGGTCAGTACATTGAATGTACTGGCAAATTCCACCATAGGATAATGATGAATAATAACTATCACTACATGCATATATGGCTGGTGGAAAGGCTCTATGGTTATAAAGTTTTTGCGAAAAGCCAATTTTTCCCTACTACAAAGGAATATATTTGATTTAACTACAAAGTTGGTTGATAAAATATTGAGAAGGTTCCTCCAAGTCAATCCCAAAATAATAATCATTAACCCAATCAAGTTAATTAAATAGAGTGTTGAGATCAACATGATAATCCAAAAACCAGATACTCAAGATGTCCATAACCAGGGACACAGCTAATCATGATTAGTTTGTACACTCTGCAGAGGTTTGTGCACTTTTCCCCACAAGACTTGATCGCCTCCGTTGGATTTCTCGCACTACATGGTGTTTGAGAAACGGATGACCGAGACATAGTCTTTTAGAAACATTAACTCTTTACTCCGGGTAGACCATACCAACCTACATCCCTCTACCTGTTGATCCAGCTCTTCAAGAGCTCATGCAACTTACTCAACTATGCTAGAGCCCATAATAGCTTGTGGCTGCACACGGAAGTTTCTAGCATGAATAATCTTATGATCCCTTTGAGCCTGGGTGGCATTCCATTGGGTGATCACACGGGTCCTCCAGGATCCCCTTGGGCAAGCACTGGGTTCTCCAGGTGCCCCAACAAATCCACCCAGATGTGTATTAAAGTAGCCACCTTAAGTTTCCTTAGATAATAATAACTCTCGCATCTTTCATGAATTCTCTCACACCAATCCACGTCTACGAGCATAGCATAGCAGTATAAGCATAACGTAGTAGTAACTCCCAAGGTTTGAATGCAGGGCAATAGGTTCCTACCTCATCAACTACTTCCCAATACCCACATGTTATCAATTCTACTCATGCAATGTTTGAGGGTGAAACTAATGCATAAAAACTGGGTATGAAAGGGATATGATCAAAGTGTGAACTTGCATGTACTGTTGATGAAGATGATTCGCACTCAAAACTCTTGATAATTTCTACTCGTCACACTCCGGTCAATCTATCGTAGGCAAGCAATAGTAACCACACATAAGCAATCACTCAAAAGATCGGGAAGAATGAAGAAGACAGTTCGGAAAACATCAAAACCAAGAAAATAACTCTTGTCACATAAAACAATTTCTAACAGTACCAAAATTATGTGAATTTGGCCTTATCAGAAAGTTTAGGTTAAGAGCTTCGATTTGCAAAAAGAATCAACTAAATCGGAGTTACGAAACTCAAGTTATGTTCAAAAGAAGTTTGAATATGAATCTGAACAAAATTCGAAATTTGAAAATTTCAAAAAGTTGACATGACAGGTTAACTGGATAGGTGAAAACAAGACGAAACTAAGCGCTGGTTTCATCTAATTTGGATAAACGAATGAAAAGTTATGGTTATTTGAAAAATCAGGGCCACGCTGTTTTACGGAAGAAAAATAGCTACGACTAAGGTCTATGTATCAATACGTAGACTAATTGATAATCTAATTATTCTATCGTATTAGTCTAGAAATAATAAACTACGAAAGTATAAAAAGAGAAAAAAACAAAGAAAGTTACCTTTATAAGGCAGAGAAAAGATGACTTCGGAGAGAGGAGACAATTCTCAAAAGTCGCGCTGGACAGGAGAAAAATATTTTTCTTTAAGGAATCTAGTCAAACCAAAATATTGATTTAACCCGAGTCGGATGATTTTTGCAGGCTCTATGGGTCTATATTTATAGGTGGAAAAGAGGTTTAGGGGTCAAAGGCTAGGCAATGTGGGACTAAACATACGTACGTAGATGAAAAGAAAACGAAACAGAGAAGGCGCGTCGCATGGGCCTAAACGCGTAAGGCGGTTCGGCCGGCCGCGCAGCTGCAGTTTTTTTTAAAACAAAATTCGGCCTAAGAAAAAAAATGAAAAGGCTGGCTGGGCCTGGCCCATATAGGAAAAGAAACAAAAAAAGATGGGGCGCCCGCTGGTACTATGATGTGCACCTGGGCGGCAGTTAGTGATGGGCCACATGTACAGTTTTTGTTATTTTTTAAATAGAAACAGACGGAAAACCGAATAAAGAAAAATAAAATAAATTTTTATATAGTCATATTAGATATCACAATTTTCAGAAAACGATTTTCTACAACATGAACATTTTTCTAGCGTCAAATAAAATACAAAAAAATTCAAATAAAGCAAAGAGTGCACCTGTTGCAATAAAACCTCATAAAAATCATTTCAAAAACACCAAAATGATTTCAAATTTATTTCTCTCCAATTTTCTACTGTAGGGAATCATGTTACCCTATTTTACATATATTTTATTTTTGGAGAAAATTAATTTGAATAAAACCCAAATACTCCAAATTGAAAATAATTTCCAAAATGACTTTAAATTAGATCCGTTTAAACTTCCAACTCATATTTCATATGTTTTGAAGAAGTCATTTTATCTTCTCTCATGAAAATCATTGAGTTGCTTAAAGTTTTTGAATTGGAAAATATTTCCAAATAAAATTCAAATCTTTTCAAAAACCTTTTCATTTAAATAAATGGAAGAAGTCATGCCATCTTCTCTCTAGGGTTTTGTATTTGAAAAGTATTTGAATTCACGGAGATCAAAATGCAAAATGAAAGTTTGGGAATGTCCTTTTATTCCCTCTCATTTAACTTTCAAACAGATACGAATTTCACTCAATTTCACTCAAGCAATCATACAACCAAGCAAAACTATCTATTTATTATAACATTCCAATATTTAGAATTTTGGGATGTTACAAACCTACCACCCTTAAAATGAATCTCGTCCTCGAGATTCGGAGAGGCTAGAAAGAAATAGGTTAGGTTTGGGGTCTTCTCAATTTCCATCGATCGTCTCCGGGGTTTGAGGTGCTACCACCCTTTAGAAACATCGTTACGGTCTCATCAATACTCATATACTTCATCCTTATTGTTGACAGTGTCGGTCTTCTCAGATCTTCAGGATAATTCCTTCTCTGGGCTCTTCCGTAGTGGCATAAACTTTACCACAATTCTTCTGTCCTTTCATCTTGGTAAGGTTCTTCCATGACTGGGTCTTCTTAGCTGACGGGTCTGGTGCCAAAACTAAACAACTATCGATATCTCATGGTGGTCAACGATTTATGGTTTCTCCTGCAGGAAATGGGTCTGGTTGATCCTCACCGTATAACCTACGGTTGGCAAAAGCTGCCTTGTACAAGGGAAAAATACTTATACCATTCTAAGGTTCAAACAAGGTTTTGATCGTCGTCTCTCCACTATAGGCAAGTCACTCAGATTTACCATCCCATATAGCAAGGCGAATAATAAGAGTAAGTCGGTATGGTGATCAATCCATCCCGCGCCCAAATCATTACCTGATATATGGTTTAGCGAACCTCGCAATCTAACACTCGGTCATCCTCACAAGCATTGCAGAAGTTTCTCTTGTCGACGAACCAAGTTCGGAAAAATCCATTGATTCTGCAAGCCAAACAAACGCCTATCGTTTCTTCACAACTCTCAGGTTTTGCGTTACTCCCATAAAACCGTCTATTGATAAAATCGTAACTTCTTCCAGGGTTTTTCCTTCAGCAAGAATGTGCTTGCTTCCTGGCAAGTCCTGGGGCCTGTGGGTTATGGCCCATCTCATCACTTGCAAACCTTGAATTCATCATCAGGGTGACTGATCCTTATTCCAACATCCAGCTTCCTGGCATTCTTAAATCCATCCAATTATACTGTCTCTCTTCCTTCTATGGGTACCAAAACTAAGACGTGATTACTCCGACTCATCATGGAGTTACAATTGCTCCATATTACCAACATCATACCTCGTTTATATCCAATAGTACTTCATATATCATTGGGATATGCCACATATCGAGACAAAACTAGTAATTATCTTGTCCAACATCCACTCCGTGGAATATCATTTATCTTCTCCAGGGTTCAAGTGTTCTCATAGGGTACTACCACCCTTAAAATGCTCCAATTCCTCCATAGTCCATATTTCTCATATCCTCGAAAATGGTCAAAATCTTTCTTCATAGAGTAACAACTTATAAAATCCATATCGGTACCAACGATGCTAACTTTATTGATTCTCCAATTATTACAATCTCCTGCATTTCCATTACATGCCTCAACTCAACACTTCAATACAAAAGAGTTGTTCCTACTACTTCTACTACTACTAGCATACTTGTCAAAGACACAACTAATTATCACAAGTCTCCTTCTCCTTGGGACAATCTCTGGCAAAGTGCCCTGCTTCATTACAATGAAAACATATTACTTCTGACATGTCTCGAGGTTTCCTTTTTGGGCAACTATTGTTGTATGAGAACTCCGCGTAAGGTAGATTATCATCCCTACTAGATCCATAATCTAGCGCACACGCTCTCAACATGTTCTCCAGAATTTGATTGACTCTCTCGGTCTATCCATCTGTCTGCGGATGAAAGGCTCTACTGAACTCTAGCCTAGTACCCAAAGTCTGGTGCAGCTGATTCCAAAACTTTGAGATAAACTGTGTTCCTCTATCTGATACAATGGTCCTCGGAACTCCATGCAGACATACGATCCTGGTCAAATATATCTTGGCCAACTTCGCACTTGTATAGGTGGTTTTCACTGGGATAACGTGAGCCACTTTGGTCAAGCGAATCAACTACTACCCAGATAGAATCATATCCCGGTCGGGTTCTGGGAAATCCGGTAATGAAATCCATGCCAAGCTTATCCCACTTCCATTCGGGTATCGGCATGGGTTGTAGTAATCCGGCTGGCTTCTGATGCTCTCCCTTTACTCTCTAGCATACATCACCTATGACTACATACTCCGCAATATCCTTCTTCATACCGGTCCACCAGAAACGCTCCTTCAAATCCAAATACATCTTGGTGTTTCCAGGGCGAATCGAGTATGGTGAGTCATTAGCCTCCTGAAGTATTAACTTCCTGGTCTTTGCATTATTGGGAACGTATACACGGTCCTCGAACCATAAGGTGTCGTGCTCATCCTTACGAAAACCTTTGGCCTTTCCTTTGCTCATCATCTCTTTTACATCAGCAATCTATTTGTCATCCTTCTGAGCTTCACTGATCTTTCCCAACAATGTATATCCATTGCTGCAACAAAACCATTGGGAAAAATCTCCAACCAAATTTCCCTGAGATCCTCGGCCAACTCCTTTGCTAATCCTCTGCTTATGAGGGTATTCGTACTTGTTTTCTTTATGGTTGTGTCCTATTTCTCCACAAAGCTTGTATGCACAAGGTTTCTTCATATCCTTTCCATAAGGCCTCAACTTCTGGGACACAAGACGAGATCTTTGCAGAGTCAGCTTAAATTCTTCCCAAGTGGTTACTCTTTGCCATCCATTGATGGTTTGGTACATCCTCCACCAAGTAGCAACACCTCTTTCAAAACACTGCAGAGCATGCTGGGTCATATCCTTTCTAGCTACAGAGTTATTCTTCATGTGATCCTCCATGTTCTGAATCCATCGGTCCGTCTCCAATTGACTCATCGGTCCAAAAAACATGAGTTCATCTCCATTCATCCTCTATTGGGTCCAAGGGTTTTGGGGTGGGATAAGAGAGATCGAGAGGGATGCACACAATACAAACAAAAGTTTTGAGAAGGTAGATTTTATTTGTGGCTGTCGGGAAAAACATGAAACAAATGACAGCTCACAAACGTCGCATCTAACGTAGGTATAACAGGGGTTTTGTCTTCTAAAGGTCAATAAATCTTCAAAATCGCCAAACTCTTCAAGTCTTGTTCATGTCTTCGATGGCTTCTTCTGATCGTGCTTGACCTTCTCAAGTTCTTTTGCCAGATCATCTCTGTTGTCGCAAAGTCTATCGTGATGTCCTTTAATATTTCTGGAGTTGCCTTCCAAACTTCTGGGTTTCAACATCCTTGGCATGAACCATGGTCCTACTGTCCTTCAGTTCCTGACGAATCTCTGGTATCTCGTGGTTTTGCTCCTCCAGCTTGGCTACTTTCAGTTTCTGGTCCCGAGTTCTTCACGAAATGCTTCTTTGTCAAAATACGGCTTCCTGCAGGTCCATCTTAAAACTCCTGATGTAATTCTCCAGATCCTGGTGATACACCAGCTAAGGTTAAACTTCGTCTTTTGCTAATAGGTGCTCCATCAGCATTCTCCCATCCAATCCTTCCAAAAAATGCATGCTTAACTCAACACTGTGCGAATAGCATAAGCGGGCGATAATACCATGGATAGCCGTGTTTCTGCCCTTGTCATTGCCATGAGCTATCATTCCATAATTGATATCTCCTGCCTTAGGGTTTTCTCCATGTTCCGGTCTTTCTTCGATACATCTTGATCTCGGGTATTGACAGCTTCCATAGTCTGCCAAGTTCCATAAGGGTAGCCTTCCTAGGTCATACAATCTGGGAATTCTTCAGAGCCTTCAAATCCTCCAAGTCTTCAGAGTCTTCAACCGTTGTAGTTTCCATTAACATAATGCACGGTAAAATCCTCTTCATTCCGAAGTGGTCTTGGTTGTCCGATGTCTTGTACTTCTTGGAGTGGTCGCATTAGTTCAATCTTCGTGTGGTCAAAAGGGGAAAGGGGGTATAGTCTAACTAAAATGGAATATTTGAATAAGCTCAGAAGAGAAGAGAGGTAAAAGATCTTTTTGAAAGAGAAAGTTTTAGAGAAAATTCCTTCCTATGGGCTTGCCAGTTTCTAGGGTCACGTCCTACAGTCAACATGTGCTCTGATACCATCTTGTAGCGACCCGACCTCAGACGGTCAAGTCTCTGTGCTTAAGTGTCAACCCTGGATCGGTATGCTGACACACACAGTACTTGAGGATTTATAACAGAGGTAAATCACATGTATAAAGTAACGTAAATGCTATTACCTCAATCCAAATAGCGGAAGTAACAACAAGGTTGTGGATTCCCATCAACACCAACGGCAAAGTTGAGTGTAGAAATCGTAACCCTAATGTATCACTTACTCGTCGTAAGATATCCTGCAACATGAGACGTTGCAGCCACAAAGGGTCAGTACATTGAATGTACTGGCAAATTCACACCATAGGATAATGATGAATAATAACTATCACTACATGCATATATGGCTGGTGGAAAGGCTCTATGGTTATAAAGTTTTTGCGAAAAGCCAATTTTTCCCTACTACAAAGGAATATATTTGATTTAACTACAAAGTTGGTTGGTAAAATATTGAGAAGGTTCCTCCAACTCAATCCCAAAATAATAATCATTAACCCAATCAAGTTAATTAAATAAAGTGTTGAGATCAACATGATAATCCAAGAACCAGATACTCAAGATGTCCATAACCGGGGACACGGCTAATCATGATTAGTTTGTACACTCTGCACAGGTTTGTGCACTTTTCCCCACAAGACTCGATCGCCTCCGTTGGATTTCTCGCACTACATTGTGTTTGAGAAACGGATGACCGAGACACAGTCTTTTAGAAACATTAACTATTTACTCCGGGTAGACCATACCAACCTACATCCCTCTACATGCTGATCCACCTCTTCAAGAGCTCATGCAACTTACTCAACTATGCTAGAGCCAAATAAAATTTTCTACCGCGCACCCAAGATCATGCTGCTGGAAATAGATCAGGGGATCGGGTTTACCACTAGACGCGCAGTCACCATAGCGGAAGTAGAGTTGGTGATGCGTGTAGCCGATGTCCCGGGCCGTCTCCTCCTCGTGTTGCCGATCTCCCGCGAACAGCGAAGACCCGTGAACGGTGATCTCCCGCGAACGGCACCTCGCGGTTCCCTCGAACGGTTCGTCCAAGCACAACAGATGCGATGCCTCCAAGGTATCCACACGTACGGGGAGCAGCGTCGAGCGGCGGACTGCTAGGTCCGGTCGCGCGGCATGGGCAAGGGGAGTGGCGGTGGCTAACCAGGGTTCAATCCGATCAACTCTAAGTGGTGTGCCCACTCCCCTTTATATAGACCTCCGAGGTGGGCTCAACACTTGAGCCCACTAGGAGTCCACATCCATTTCCACTCAGATCCAATCCGAATGGGCTGCAGCCCCTTAAGTGTGCGACCCTATAGGTTCACGTACACATGGACACGACTAGAGTCGATAGTTGGTAGTGGCTCCTAGCAGAACGTGCCAACTCCCATGTGGGCGTAAAGTCGTTTGACGAACCTCAACAATGTGGCATATGCAACATTCCTTTTGCCTCACGATATTTGTTGTTGAGCTCAAGGCGAGTACTTGTCACCCTTGTGTTAGCTCGACCTCTCTTCTCGAAACCATGATACAGATTCCCAAACTGGGCTAACACTTAACCCAAGTCGCATGGCCATGCTTTCCGAATCTGATCACTCGAGAGGGCCCAGAGAATATCTCTCCAAATAGGAGGGGCAAATTCCATCTTGGTCAACCATGTCTCACGGCATGTCTCACGACTCACCTGAAAGCTACCTTTATAACTACCCAGTTACGGAGTAGCGTTTGATAGACCCTAAGTGAATTGATCCTCATCCCGAGAACATGCGAGGACCTCAGGTCTAGGACATGGCATAGACATTGCACTTGAGACTAACAGATGACTATATCTCGCTGCGTCTCAAAGTGGGTCTATCTGGCTCGGTGATCTCCATCCCCGAGCCCATACTATCGGTTTAGCATCTCCATGCACATGACTTGTGAAACATAGTCATCAACCGAGTCGTATACTAGTCAAGGATATGTGTCCGCATAACCTTATCAACCAGGGAGCATTAAAACAATTATCATACAATACATAGTTCCACAAACAAGTCACATACTTATTGATACATATCATTGATGATGTTCAAGGACAATACAAAGGACTCATGAATACATATGGAAATATCATCATCACATGATTGCCTCTAGGGCATATCTCCAACAGTCTCCCACGCGCACTAGAGTCAATCATTTAGGCATCGTATGCCCATGGAGCTCATGTGCGCCTCATGCTTCGGACGTGGGAGAGGCTTTGTCAATGGATCAGCAACATTTGCATCCGTGTGTACCTTTTATATGTTTACATCACCTCTTTCGACAATGTCACGAATAAGGTTAAAACGCCTAAGTATGTGTTGGGTTTTATGATGGTTCCGTGGTTCCTTGACTTGCGCAATGGCACCACTATTATCACAATAGAGGTCCAATGGATTAGACGCGCCCTCAACCACACCAAGATCAGACATAAAATTCTTCACCCAAACACCTTCTTTTGCAGCTTCAGAAGCCGCAATGTACTCGGCCTCTGTTGTAGAATCAGCTACCGTATCTTGCTTGGAGCTCCTCCAGCTCACTGCTCCTCCGTTCAGAATGAACACAAACCCAGATTGCGATTGACTATCATCCCTATCTGTTTGGAAACTAGCATCGGTGTAACTATTTACAACGAGCTCATCCTCACCTCCATAAACCAGGAACATATCCTTAGTCCTTCTCAAGTACTTAAGGATATTCTTAACCGCTGTCCAGTGACTCTCCCCTGGATCAGCCTGGTATCTGCCCACCACGCTAAGAGAAAAACTAACATCGGGACGAGTACATACCATAGCATACATGATGGACCCAACAACCGAAGCATACGGAATCCCATCCATCCGTCTTCGCTCATCAGGAGTCGTAGGACTTTGAGTCTTGCTAAGACTAATGCCATGTGACATGGGCAAGAAACCTTTCTTGGCATCTTGCATGTTGAACCGCTTCAACACCTTGTCAATATACGCACTCTGGCTTAATCCAATAAGCCTTCTCGATCTATATCTATAGATCTTGATTCCAAAAATGTAAGCTGCTTCTCCCAAGTCCTTCATAGAAAAACTATTTTTCAATGAGTCCTTGACAGATTCAAGCATTTGAACATAATTTCCAATCAATAATATGTCATCCACATATAAGATCAGAAATGCAACTGAGCTCCCACTGACCTTCTTGAATACACAATGATCACAGTCATTCTTGATGAAGCCAAACTCTTTGACAACTTCATTAAAACGAATGTTCCAATTCCGAGATGCTTGCCTTAATCCATAAATGGATCTCTGAAGCTTGCATACCATGCTAGACTTCTTTGGATCGACAAAACCCTCGGGTTGTGTCATATACACATCCTCGGTTAAATTTCCATTAAGGAAAGCCGTTTTGACATCCATCTGCCATATTTCATAGTCGAAATATGCCGCTATAGCAAGAATGATCCGAATTGATTTAGGCATCACTACCGGTGAGTAAGTCTCATCGTAGTCAACTCCTTGAACTTGTCGATAACCTTTAGCAACAAGTCGAGCCTTATGGACTGTGACATTTTCGTCCATATCAGTTTTCTTCTTAAAGATCCACTTGCACTCAATGGCTCGAACGCCATCTAGCAGATCAACCAAGTTCCAAACTTGATTGTCATCCATGGACTTTAATTCGGATCTCATGGCCTCAAGCCATAACTCGGAATCAGGGCTCTCCATCGCTTCCGCATACGTAGTCGGCTCGTTGTTCTCCAAGAACAACACATTGCAGTCATGCAAATTGCGTAACCTTTCCGACCTCCGTGGAACCGGTGTCGACTCCACTACGGGTTCCCTGACTAACTCCGGTGTGACAGTATCACCTACCGGAACGTCCCCGTGTGGTTCTCGAATTTCTTCTAGTCGGACCATCCTCCCACTAGCCTTCCGATTGAGAAACTCTTTCTCAAGGAAAACTCCATGTCGAGCGACAAACACTTTGCCCTCTTCACGGTTGTAGAAGTAATATCCCAAGGTTTCCCTGGGATATCCCACGAATATGCACTTGTCCGATTTGGGTGTGAGCTTATCCGACTGGAGTCGCTTGACATATGCTTCACATCCCCAAATTTCAGAAAAGACAAACTGTGACTCTTCGCAGTACATATCTCATATGGTGTCTTATCTATAGACTTAGATGGTACCTTGTTTAGTGTGAAAGATGCAGTTTCTAGAGCGTATCCCCAAAATGACAAGGGTAAATCCGACTGACTCATCATCGATCGAACCATGTCCAACAAGGTCCGATTCCCCCGTTCTGACACACCATTTCTCTGTGGCATACCCGGAGGAGTCATTTGTGGAACTATTCCACGATTCTTCAGATGATCATCAAACTCCTGGCTCATATACTCACCGCCACGATCAGATCGTAGAAGTTTGATTTTCTTGCCGAGTTGATTTTCCACTTCGTTCTGAAACTCCTTGAACTTTTCAAAAGTTTCTGACTTGTGCCTCATCAAGTAGACATATACATATCTACTCAAGTCGTCGATGAAAGTCACGAAGTATTGGAAACCACCTCTGGCTGCCGTGCTCATTGGTCCACATACATCACTATGTATAAGTTCCAACAACTCGGACGCCCTCTCGCAACTCTTTGCAAAAGGAGTCTTAGTCATCTTACCGAGTAGGCAAGACTCGCATGTCTCGAATGATTCAAACTCAAACGAAGTTAGAATTCCATCATCATGGAGCTTCTTCATGCGCTTTTGACTAATGTGTCCTAGTCGACAATGCCAGATGTAAGTCGGATTTATCTCATTAGGCTTATGCCTCTTGACATTTATGTTATAGACTGATTCACCTTCAAGATCTAGGATAAATAACCCATTTACAACGGGTGCACAACCATGAAACATATTATTCAAGTAAATAGAACAACCATTGTCCTTAATACTGAATTCATAACCTTGTCTCATCAAACATGAGGCAGAAATAATGTTTCGACTCAAAGCAGGAACATAATAACAATTATCAAGTTCCATTACAAATCCTGAAGGTAAATTAAGTTGCATAGTGCCGACGGCCAATGCAGCAACTCTTGCTTTATTCCCGACGCGAATGTCAACTTCTCCTCTTGCGACATTCCTAGTTTTGCTTAGCCCCTGCATCGAGTTGCATATGTGAACAGCCGATCCGGTATCATATACCCAAGAGCTACTAGAAACATCAGCAAGATAAATGTCTATAACATATACAACAAGTGTACCTGAAGAAGAAGTCATACTTCCTGTCTTCTTGCCCTTCTCGGCAAGCCACTTGCTACAGTTCCTTTTCCAATGTCCGGGTTCCTTGCAATGAAAGAAAATACTCCCCGAAGCCGTCGCTGACTTAGGCGCAGCGGCTGTAGTTGGAGTTGCCTCCTTCTCTTTGCCCTTTGCCTTAGCCTTTTTCTTGGACCAGCTCTTCTTGAACTTAGCCGAGTTCTGCACCATCAACACTTGACGATGTGTACCTTTCTTGATATCCTGCTCTGCCACTTTGAGCATCCCATGCAATTCAGTAAGCTTCTTTTCCATCCCATGCATATGGTAGTTCGAGATGAACGGCCCATAGCTGTCCGAAAGAGAACCCAGAATTGTATCTGTGGACAACTCATCCCCAAGTGGGAAGCCCAGCCTATCCAGAGCTTGCATGTACCCGATCATCTTGATCACATGCGGGCTCAGTGGATCACCCTCTTTCAGCTTACAATCCATCAAGGATCGCCAGACGTTGAACCTTTCGGTCCTAGCCTGCATTTGAAACATGCTCTTAAGGTTCTCGATCATATCGAAAGCCTCAATATTTTCGAACTGCTGCTGCAGATCGGGCTCCATAGAAGCCAGCATGAGACAGCTGATCTCGTTTGATTCATCAACGAGTTTCTGGTAGGCATTTCTGGCTGTGGCATTAGCATTATCGGCAAGTTCCTCTGGAAGCGGATTCTCTAGAACTTGTTCCTTTTTCTCATGCCTAAGAACAATTCTCAGGTTTCTATACCAGGTGGTAAAGTTTGTTCCATTCAATTTATCTTTTTTTAGGATTGATTTCAACGCAAAAGGGGTAACTTGAGCAGGTGGTGCCATTGATCTACAACAGAAATATGCAAAACACTAAGACATGTATTCATGAAGAGTAATTCATATTAAACATTTTAATAAGATCATTACTCCCACTAAAATCAACATCCCTCGGTTGATACTTAGTGATTCAAGATCCAAGATCAACATGTCAACTAGTGGGCTTTTGCATCACCGCTAGAGGACAAGATCACTCGGTAAGCAACTCTTGCTAATCGTATCTCCATACGGCTCTTGTTGTTGGGGACATCTCATGCCTCGCCAACTCCTATGCCTCATAGCCCAAAACTGTTTTGATAGCCATGACAAGTCAACCAATGCTCCGCGTGTAAGTGCCTGACACAAACCCATCACTTCAAGGAGATCTAGTGGCACCCTAATTTCATAGGCCCGCCACTAAATATACTTGACATGTGAAGGTGCAGCAATTGGGGAGGCATTTATACTTGACATTCTTTGAGGGATCACCCTACTTAAAACATCTACCATGCAAAAGGAAGGGTGCATAAAAGGGATAAACTTTCACAGACAGTTTATGTATGTGTGATATGGCATAGCCCCTTTTCACAGCGCGTGGTGATCTCCATCTCCACGTGCGCAGTCTGCCCATGCATGGTTGCCCTCGTGGTGATCTCCATCTCCACGCCATGGTGTCAACCGCCAAGTGTTACATAAGATACTATGCTATTAAAAGCTAATAGCTACTGAAAGTAAATTACATTACATGGCTTCTCATGTTGACACGCAGGTCATTAATACAATAATGGGATAACCATATGGCTCCTGTCGGTTGCCGCACTCATGACACAGAGGTCATGAAACAATAATATACAAGCAACATACATGGGCTATACCAAATCACAGTCATTCCCTGCAAAAACGAGTCAGACGTTCTACCGCCGAAGATAAAACCTCCTGAAACTCTATCTTCCAAGCGGATTTTGGCCTAGCCAGAAGCGCAGGTCGTGGAGCAAAATCGGACTTCGTATGCAAAAGTTACAGCCATTTTACCGAGACCACTCCGACAGATTTCGACACCGCGGAAATCACATTTCCAAGGTGTTGATCTATGTTCCGATTCGATCAATCTCATTGATCTTCGCGTGCTGCATCCGGATTTACGTTCCACTGTCTACCCCGATGGCGGACAACCGACCGGTAGGGGTAAGTTGTGTCACGACCTCTGCATCACGATCACGGAAACAAGATCACGAAACCAACCTTCAACACTGACATGCGCGACCGATCTCATCGACCCGCACCTGAACCGGTCTACATATCTCATATGCATATCATCGAATCTATTACCTGTTGGAAATATGCCCTAGAGGCAATAATAAAATGGTTATTATTGTATTTCCTTGTTCATGATAATTGTCTGTTGTTCATGCTATAATTGTATTAACTGGAAACCGTAATACATGTGTGAATACATAGACCACAACATATCCCTAGTAAGCCTCTAATTGACTAGCTCGTTGATCAATAGATGGTTATGGTTTCCTGACCATGGACATTGGATGTCATTGATAACGGGATCACATCATTAGGAGAATGATGTGATGGACAAGACCCAATCCTAAGCATAGCACAAGATCGTGTAGTTCGTTTGCTAGAGCTTTTCTAATGTCAAGTATCATTTCCTTAGACCATGAGATTGTGCAACTCCCGGATACCGTAGGAATGCTTTGGGTGTACCAAACGTCACAACGTAACTGGGTGGCTATAAAGGTGCACTACAGGTATCTCCGAAAGTGTCTGTTGCGGTGGCACGAATTGAGACTGGGATTTGTCACTCCGTATGACGGAGAGGTATCTCTGGGCCCACTCGGTAATGCATCATCATAATGAGCTCAATGTGACCAAGTGTTTGGTCACGGGATCATGCATTACGGTACGAGTAAAGTGACTTGCCGGTAACGAGATTGAAGAAGGTATTGGGATACCGACGATCGAATCTCGGGCAAGTAACGTACCGATTGACAAAGGGAATTGTATACGGGATTGATTGAATCCTCGACATCGTGGTTCATCCAATGAGATCATCGTGGAACATGTGGGAGCCAACATGGGTATCCAGATCCCGCTGTTGGTTATTGACCGGAGAGTCGTCTCGGTCATGTCTGCATGTCTCCTGAACCCGTAGGGTCTACACACTTAAGGTTCGGTGATGCTAGAGTTGTAGAGATATTAGTATGCGGTTAACCGAAAGTTGTTCGGAGTCCCGGATGAGATCCCGGACGTCATGAGGAGTTCCAGAATGGTCCGGAGGTAAATATTTATATATGGGAAGTCCTATTTTGGCCACCGGAAAATGTTCGGGATTTTTCGGTATTGTACCGGGAAGGTTCTAGAAGGTTCCGAAGTGGGGCCCACCTGCATGGGGGGACCCACATGAACGTGGGTAGTGGGGGCAAGGCCCCACACCCTGGTCAAGGCGCACCAAGATCCCACCTTAGAAGGAATAAGATCATATCCCGAAGGGATAAGATCAAGATCCCTCAAAAAAGGGGGATAACAATCGGTGGGGAAGGGAATGATGGGATTTCTTTCCCCCACCTTTGCCAACGCCCCAATGGACTTGGAGGGCAAGAAACCAGCCCCCTCCACCCCTATATATAGTGGGGAGGCGCATGGGAGCAGCACCCCAAGCCCTGGCGCCTCCCTCCCTCCCGTGACACCTCTTCCTCCCCGCTTGCGCTTGGCGAAGCCCTGCCAGGATCCCGCTACTTCCACCACCACGCCGTCGTGCTGCTGGATCTCCATCAACTTCTCCTCCCCCCTTGCTGGATCAATAAGGAGGAGACATCCCCTCTCCGTATGTGTGTTGAACGCGGAGGTGCCGTCCGTTCGGCGCTAGGATCATCGGTGATTTGGATCACGACGAGCACGACTCCATCAACCCTGTTCTCTTGAACGCTTCCGCTCGCGATCTACAAGGGTATGTAGATGCACTCCTCCCCTCTTGTTGCTAGCATCTCCTAGATTGATCTTGGTGACACGTAGGAAAATTTTGAATTTCTGCTACGTTCCCCAACAGTGGCATCATGAGCCAGGTTTATGCGTAGATTTTATGCACGAGTAGAACACAAAGTAGTTGTGGGCGACGATTTGTTCAGTTTTCTTACCGTTACTAGTCTTATCTTGATTCGGCGGCATTGTGGGATGAAGCGGCCCGGACCGACCTTACACGTACTCTTACGTGAGACAGGTTCCACCGACTGACATGCACTTGATGCATAAGGTGGCTAGCGGGTGTCTATCTCTCCCACTTTAGTCGGATCGGATTCGATGAAAAGGGTCCTTATGAAGGGTAAATAGCAATTGGCATATCACCGTTGTGGCTTTTGCGTAGGTAAGAAACGTTCTTGCTAGAAACCCATAGCAGCCATGTAAAACATGCAACAACAATTAGAGGACGTCTAACTTGTTTTTGCAGGGTATGCTATGTGATGTGATATGGCCAAAAGGATGTGATGAATGATATATGTGATGTATGAGATTGATCATGTTCTTGTAATAGGAATCACGACTTGCATGTCGATGAGTATGACAACCGGCAGGAGCCATAGGAGTTGTCTTAATTTATTGTATGACCTGCGTGTCAATGAAAAACGCCATGTAATTACTTTACTTTATTGCTAACCGTTAGCCATAGTAGTAGAAGTAATAGTTGGCGAGACAACTTCATGAAGACACGATGATGGAGATCATGATGATGGAGATCATGGTGTCATGCCGGTGACGAAGGTGATCATGCCGCGCCTCGAAGATGGAGATCAAAAGGCGCAAGATGATATTGGCCATATCATGTCACTTTATGATTTGCATGTGATGTTTGTCATGTTTACATCTTATTTGCTTAGAACGACGGTAGCATAAATAAGATGATCCCTCACTAAAATTTCAAGAGATGTGTTCCCCCTAACTGTGCACCGTTGCGAAGGTTCGTTGTTTCGAAGCACCACGTGATGATCGGGTCTGATAGATTCTAACGTTCGCATACAACGGGTGTTGACGAGCCTAGCATGTACAGACATGGCCTCGGAACACAAGCAAAACACTTAGGTTGACTTGACGAGCCTAGCATGTACAGACATGGCCTCGGAACACAAGAGACCGAAAGGTCGAACATGAGTCGTATAGTAAATACGATCAACATGGAGATGTTCACCGATGATGACTAGTCCGTCTCACGTGATGATCGGACACGGCCTAGTCGATTCAGATCATGTATCACTTAGATGACTAGAGGGATGTCTATCTAAGTGGGAGTTCATTAAATAATCAGATGAACTAAATTATCATGAACATAGTCAAAAGGTCTTTGCAAATAATGTCGTAGATTACGCTTTAGTTCTACTAAGATATGTTCCTAGAGAAAATTTAGTTGAAAGTTGATAGTAGCAATTATGCGGACTGGGTCCGTAAACTGAGAATTGTCCTCGTTGCTGCACAGAAGGCTTATGTCCTTAATGCACCGCTCGGTGTGCTGAACCTCGAGCGTCGTCTGAGATGTTACAAAACATCTGACATACACGTTTTGATGACTACGTGATAGTTCAGTGTGTGATGCTAACGGTTTAAAATTGTGGCACCAAAGACGGTTTTGAAATGTCGCAGAACATATGAGATGTTCCAAAGACTGAAATTGGGATTTCAGACTAATGCCCACGTCAAGAGGTATGAGACCTCTGACAAGTTTCTTAAGCCTGCAAACTAAGGGAGAAAAGCTCAATCGTTGAGCATGTGCTCAGATTGTCTGAGTACTACAATCACTTGAGTCGAGTGGGAGTTAATCTTCCAGATGAGATAGTGATGGTTCTCCATAGTCACTGCCACCAAGCTATTAGAGCTTCGTGATGAACTATAACATATCAGGGATAGACATGATGATCCTTGAGCAACTCGCGATGTTTGACACCGCGAAAGTAGAAATCAAGAAGGAGCATCAATTGTTGATGGTTAGTAAAACCACTAGTTTCTAGAAGGGCAAGGGCAAGAAGGGATACTTCATGAAACGGCAAATCAGTTGCTGCTCTAATGAAGAAACCCAAGGTTGAACCCAAACCCGAGACTAAGTGCTTCTGAAATGAGGGGAACAGTCACTGAAGCAGAACTACCCTAGATACTTCGTAGATGAGAAGGCTGGCAAGGTCGACAGAAGTATATTGGATATACATTATATTAATGTGTACTTTACTAGTACTCCTAGTAGCACCAGGGTATTAGATACCGGTTCGGTTGCTAAGTATTAGTAACTCGGAATAAAAGCTGGGGAATAAACGGAGACTAGCTAAAGGTGAGATGACGATATGTGTTGGAAGTGTTTCCAAGGTTGATGTGATCAAGCATCGCATGCTCCCTCTACCATCGAGATTGGGGTTAAACCTGAATAATTATTATTTGGTGTTTGCGTTGAGCATAGACATGATTGGATTATGTTTATCGCAATACGGTTATTCATTAAAGGAGAATAATGGTTACTCTGTCTATTTGAATAATACCTTCAATGGTCTTGCACCTAAAATGAATGGTTTATTGAATCTCGATCGTAGTGATACACATGTTCATGCCAAAAGATATAAGATAGTAATGATAGTACCACATACTTGTGGCACTGCCACTTGAGTCATATTGGTATAAAACGCATGAAGAAGCTCCATGTTGATGGATCTTTGGACTCACTCGTTTTTGAAAAGATTGAGACATGCGAACCATGTCTATTAGTATATATGCATGAAGAAAGTCCATACAGATGGATCATTTGGACTCACTTGATTTTGAATCACTTGAGACATGCAAATCATACCACATGGGAAAGATGACTGAAAGGCCTTGTTTTCAGTAAGATGGAACAAGAGAGCAACTTGTTGGAAGTAATACATTTGATGTGTGCAGTCCAATGAGTGCTGAGGCACGCAGTGGATATCGTTATGTTCTTACGTCACAGATGATTTGAGTAGATGCTGAGAATATTTACTTCATGAAACACAAGTCTGAATTATTGAAAGGTTCAAGTAATTTCAGAGTGAAGTTGAAGATCGTCGTGACAAGAGGATAAAATGTCTGTGATATGATCATAGAGATGAATATCTGAGTTACGAGTTTGGCACACAATTAAGAAATTGTGGAAATTGTTTCACGACTAATACCGCCTGGAACACCATATTGTGATGGTGTGTCCGAACATCATAACTGCACCCTATTGGATATGGTGCATACCATGATGTCTCTTATCGAATTACAACTATCGTTTATGGGTTAGGCATTAGAGACAACCGCATTCACTTTAAATAGGGCACCATGCAATTCCGTTGAGACGACACCGTATGAACTATGGTTTAGAGAAACCTAAGCTGTCGTCTCTTAAAAGTTTGGGGCTGTGACGCTTATGTGAAAAAGTTTCAGGCTGATAAGCTCGAACCCAAAGCGGATAAATGCATCTTCATAGAATACCCAAAACAGTTGGGTATACCTCCTATTTCAGATCTGGAAGCAAAAGTGATTGTTTCTAGAAACGGGTCCTTTCTCGAGGAAAAGTTTCTCTCGAAAGAATTGAGTGGGAGGATGGTGGAGACTTGATGAGGTCATTGAACCGTCACTTCAACTAATGTGTAGCAGGGCACAGGAAGTGGTTCCTGTGGCACCTACACCAATTGAAGTGGAAGCTTATGATAGTGATCATGAAACTTCAGATCAAGTCACTACCAAACCTCATAGGACGACAAGGATGCGTACTACTTCAGAGTGGTACGTAATCCTGTCTTGGAAGTCATGTTGCTAGACAACAATGAACCTACGAGCTATGGAGAAGCGATGGTGGGCCCGGATTCCGACGAATGGCTTGAGGCCATAAAATCCGAGAGGATACATGTATGAAAACAAAGTATAGACTTTGAAAGAACTACTTGATGGTCGTAAGGCTGTTGGGTACAGATGGATTTTAAAGGGAAGATAGACAATGATGGTAAGTGTCACCATTAAGAAAGCTCGACTTGTCGTTAAGATGTTTTCCGGCAAGTTCAAGGAGTTGACTGCGATGAGACTTTCTCACTCGTAGCGATGCTAAGAGTCTGTTAGAATTATATTAGCAGTTACTGCATTATTTATGAAATCTTGCACATAGGATGTCAAAACATTGTTTCCTCGACGATTTTCTTGAGGAAAGGTTGTATGTGATACAACCAGAAGGTTTTGTCAATCCTGAAAGATGCTAACAAGTATGCAAAGCTCCAGCAATCCTTCTAAGGATTGGAGTAAGCATCTCGGAGTTGGAATGAACGCTTTGATGAGATGATCGAAGATTTTGGGTTTATACAAGGTTCATGAGAAACTTGTATTTCCAAAGAAGTGAGTGGGAGCACTATAGAATTTTTGATGAGTATATGTTGTTAACATATTGTTGATCAGAAATGATGTAGAATTTCTGGAAAGCATCCAGGGTTATTTGAAAAGTGTTTTTAATGGAAAACCTGGATTAAGCTACTTGAACATTGAGCATCAAGATCTATAAGGATAGATAAAAAACGCTTAATAGTACTTTCAAATGAATACATACAGTCACAAGATTTTGAAGGAGTTCAAAATAGATCCGCAAAGAAGGAGTTCTTGGCTGTGTCGCAAGGTGTGAGTATTGAGTAAGACTCAAGACCTGACCACGGCAGAAGGGAGATAAAGGACGAAGGTCGTCCCCTATGCTTTAGACGTAGGCTCTACAGTATGCTATGTTGTGTACCGCACCTGAAGTGTGCCTTGCCATGAGTTAGTCAAGGGGTACAATAGTGATCCGGGAATGGATCACATGACAGCGGTCGAACTTATCCTTAGTATCTAGTGGACTAAGGAATTTTCTTGATTATGGAGGTGGTAAAACAGTTCGTCGTAAAGGGTTACGTCGATGCAAACTTTGACACTAATCTGGATGACTTTGAGTAGTAAACCGGATTCGTATAGTAGAGCAGTTATTTGGAATAGCTCCAAGTAGCGCGTGGTAGCTACATCTACAAGATGACATAGAGATTTGCAAAGCACACATGGATCTAAATGTTGCAGACCCGTTGACTAAAACCTCTCTCGTAAGCATAACATGATCAAACCCTAGAACTCATTGAGTGTTAATCACATGGTGATGTGGACTAGATTATTGACTCTAGTGAACTTTGAGTGTTAATCACATGGTGATGTGAACTAGATTATTGACTCTAGTGCAAGTGGGAGACTGTTGGAAATATGCCCTAGAGGCAATAATAAAATGGTTATTATTGTATTTCCTTGTTCATGATAATTGTCTGTTGTTCATGCTATAATTGTATTAACTAGAAACCGTAATACATGTGTGAATACATAGACCACAACATGTCCCTAGTAAGCCTCTAGTTGACTAGCTCGTTGATCAATAGATGGTTATGGTTTCCTGACCATGGACATTGGATGTCATTGATAACGGGATCACACCATTAGGAGAATGATGTGATGGACAAGACCCAATCCTAAGCATAGCACAAGATCATGTAGTTCGTTTGCTAGAGCTTTTCTAATGTCAAGTATCATTTCCTTAGACCATGAGATTGTGCAACTCCCGGATACCGTAGGAATGCTTTGGGTGTACCAAACGTCACAACGTAACTGGGTGGCTATAAAGGTGCACTACAGGTATCTCCGAAAGTGTCTGTTGCGGTGGCACGAATTGAGACTGGGATTTGTCACTCCGTATGACGGAGAGGTATCTCTGGGCCCACTCGGTAATGCATCATCATAATGAGCTCAATGTTACCAAGTGTTTGGTCACGGGATCATGCATTACGGTACGAGTAAAGTGACTTGCCGGTAACGAGATCATGGTGTCATGCCGGTGACGAAGGTGATCATGCCGTGCCTCGAAGATGGAGATCAAAAGGCGCAAGATGATATTGGCCATATCATGTCACTTTATGATTTGCATGTGATGTTTGTCATGTTTACATCTTATTTGCTTAGAACGACGGTAGCATAAATAAGATGATCCCTCACTAAAATTTCAAGAGATGTGTTCCCCCTAACTGTGCACCGTTGCGAAGGTTCGTTGTTTCGAAGCACCACGTGATGATCGGGTCTGATAGATTCTAACGTTCGCATACAACGGGTGTTGACGAGCCTAGCATGTACAGACATGGCCTCGGAACACAAGCAAAACACTTAGGTTGACTTGACGAGCCTAGCATGTACAGACATGGCCTCGGAACACAAGAGACCGAAAGGTCAAACATGAGTCGTATAGTAGATACGATCAACATGGAGATGTTCACCGATGATGACTAGTCCGTCTCACGTGATGATCGGACACGGCCTAGTCGATTCGGATCATGTATCACTTAGATGACTAGAGGGATGTCTATCTAAGTGGGAGTTCATTAAATAATCAGATGAACTAAATTATCATGAACATAGTCAAAAGGTCTTTGCAAATAATGTCGTAGATTACGCTTTAGTTCTACTAAGATATGTTCCTAGAGAAAATTTAGTTGAAAATTTAGTCAAAAGGTCTTTGCAAATAATGTTCCTCATTAAACCGGACATGCATCATACTTGTTTGTGCATCATGCCATGTGTATGTGGTGGTTGTTTACTATGTTGTTTGTTTCTTTCCGGGTTGCTTCTCTCGTTACCTTCGGTTTCATTCCGGAGTTGTGAGGATTCGTTCGACTACATCCGTTTGTCTTCTTCATGGACTCGTTCTTCTTCCTTGCGGGATCTCAGGCAAGATGACCATACCCTCGAAATCACTTCTATCTTTGCTTGCTAGTTGTTCGCTCTATCGCTATGTTGCGCTACCTACCACTTGCTATATCATGCCTCCCATATTGCCATGTCAAGCCTCTAACCATCCTTCCTAGCAAACCGTTGTTTGGCTATGTTACCGCTTTTGCTCAGCCCCTCTTATAGCGTTGCTAGTTGCAGGTGAAGTTGAAGCTGGTTCCATGTTGGAACATGGATATGTTAGGATATCACAATATCTCTTATTTAAATTAATGCATCTATATACTTGGTAAAGGGTGGAAGGCTCGACCTTATGCCTGGTGTTTTGTTCCACTCTTGCCGCCCTAGTTTCCGTCATACCGGTGTTATGTTCCTTGATTTTGCGTTCCTAACGCGGTTGGGTGATTTATGGGACCCCCTTGGCAGTTCGCTTTGAATAAAACTCTTCCAGCAAGGTCCAACCTTGGTTTTACATTTGCCTCACCTAGCCTTTTTCCCTTGGGAGTCGCGCATCCCGAGGGTCATCTTTATTTTAACCCCCCCGGGCCAGTGCTTCTCTAAGTGCTGGTCTGAACCGAGTAGACTGCGGGGCCCCCTCGTGGAAACTCGAGGTCTGGTTTTACTCGTAGGATGTCTCATCCAGTGTTGCCCTGAGAACGAGATATGTGCAGCTCCTATCGGGATTGTCGGCACATCGGGCGGCTTTGCTGGTCTTGTTTTACCATTGTCGAAATGTCTTGTAACCGGGATTCCGAGACTGATCGGGTCTTCCCGGGAGAAGGAATATCCTTCGTTGACCGTGAGAGCTTATAATGGGCTAAGTTGGGACACCCCTGCAGGGTATTATCTTTCGAAAGCCGTGCCCGCGGTTATGTGGCAGACGGGAATTTGTTAATGTCCGGTTGTAGAGAACTTGACACTCGACTTAATTAAAACACATCAACCGCATGTGTAGCCGTGATGGTCTCTTTTCGGCGGAGTCCGGGAAGAGAACACGGCTTTTGGGTTATGTTTGACGTAAGTAGGAGTTCAGGATCACTTCTTGATCATTACTAGTTGATGACCGTTCCGTTGCTCTTCTTCTCGCTCTTATTTACGTATGTTAGCCACCATATATGCTTAGTACTTGCTGCAACTCCACCTCATTACCCCATCCTTTCCTATAAGCTTAAATAGTCTTGATCTCGCGGGTGTGAGATTGCTGAGTCCTCGTGACTCACAGAGACTTCCCAAATAGTTGCTGGTGCCGCTGATACCAATGCAGATGACGCAACCGAGCTCAAGTGGGAGTTCGACGAGGACCTTGGTCGTTACTATGTTTCGTTTCCTGTTGATCAGTAGTGGAGCCCAGTTGGGACGATCGGGGATCTAGCATTTGGGGTTGTCTTCTTTTCTTTTGGTTCCGTAGTCGGACCTATGTGTGTACTCTGATTGATGTATGATTTATTTATGTATTGTGTGAAGTGGCGATTGTAAGCCAACTCTTTATCCCATTCTTGTTCATTACATGGGATTGTGTGAAGATGACCCTTCTTGCGACAAAACCACAATGCGGTTATGCCTCTAAGTCGCGCCTCGACACGTGGGAGATATAGCCGCATCGTGGGTGTTAACTGAGGAGAGGCTTGGCATAAAAAGAGACGGCCCTTGGCTCCTTTATAAAAGCAACGGGTATCGAACGCCTCCTCCTAAGCCTGAAAACCTGTCAAATCCTAAGGAATCTTCCCAGTGGAACGGTTGGGTTATCCACGCTCGTATTAATGAGGATCCCGCAATAAGGGGACACGATCTCTGCTTCGACAAGACGTGCCAATAAAAACCATGCCTCGAAACGTGGAACGGCAGGGCAGGAAACGGTTCAAAATAATGACCGGGCGAACATGGTGTCATGTTGCCAAAAGTTGTCAGCAGATTGGACTCATGAAATATTATACTCTCTACGGCTGTGTGTGTGGAATTTGTGTTGCAGATCCGAACACGTTCGCTGCGTCCGAAGACTATCTTGAGGAATTCGGAAAGGGGAACCCGCCTTGCAATGCCGAAGACAATCTACGCGCCGGACACCTCGACATTGAAGCCTAGTTCAGGGGCTACTAAGGGAGTCCTGGACTAAGGGGTCCTCGGGCGTCCGACCTGTTAGCCATGGGCCGGACTGATGGGCTATGAAGATGCAAAGACCGAAGACTCTACCCGTGTCCGGATAGGACTCTCCTTGGCGTGGAAGGCAAGATAGGCAGCCAAATATGAAGATTCCTTTCTCTGTAACTGACTTTGTACAACCCTAGTCCCCTCCGGTGTCTATATAAACTGGAGGGCTTAGTCCAGATATACAATTATAGTAATATAGGCTAGACTTCTAGGGTTTTAGCCATTACGATCTCGTGGTAGATCAACTCTTGTAATACTCATATTCATCAAGATCAATCAAGCAGGAAGTAGGGTATTACCTCCATAGAGAGGGCCCGAACCTGGGTAAACATAGTGTCCCCTGTCTCCTCTTACCATCGACCTTAGACGCATAGTTCGGGACCCCCTAACCGAGATCCACTGGTTTTGACACCGACACACGCCTCCCGTTCAGTCAAGCAGCTGTCCACACGGCACATCCTATAGCCATTGAAACCAAGACACGTTGCGTCACGTGAATGGTTAACCGAACGCACAAAGTTTGAATTATACAAACATTTGAGATATTAAAGTGGCAGCTATTTTTTTCAGAATGCCTTTGTTGGCTGTCATTATTCGAGTGCACCTTCTCTCAAAATGGACACGAAAAATACCACAGCATGCCGGGTGCCCTTCCATGATAGCATGCCAAGTTTCATGATTTCAGACGAGTTTTGGATTTACTAGAATTTAAAAACCAGGCATCTCAATGTTTGCCGGCAATCAACGGTGCCCTGGTGTTTGAAATTCATTCCCATTTCTTGCATGGGACCTAAGCATGCACCCAAGGACAAATATTTGATTTTTCAACGAATTTATATGCACTGGAGCACGCGCATGTAGTTCAAATTTGATTTATGCACATAAATGCATTGAAAACTCACTTAATGCATAAAATTGTCCAAACGAACCCTGAAAAATCACAAAAATTCACACAACACTCCTGTTGTTCTATGTTGACACGGGAAAAAAACTTGAAAGCAGTAAGAGGCAATGGATATGGTTTCGTCCCCAAAGGTGGGACGTTCCCTATCGAAAACCATCATGCTTGTTGTGAAAAGCTCCGGTTTGTGAGAAGCATATACCCAAACCTGCCCCAAATGGGACAAAATTTGTACCACGACATGTTGATGCCGCTCCATGATAGCATGCCAAGTTTCATAAATTTCAGACGAGTTTTGGATTTACTAGAATTTAAAAACCAGGCATCTCAATGTTTTGCCGACAATCAACAGTGCCCTGGTGTTTGAAATTCATTCCCATTTCTAGCATGGGACCTAAGCAAGCACCCAAGGACAAAGATTTGATTTTCAACAAATTTATATGCACTGGAGCATGCGCATGTAGTTCAAATTTGAATTATGCACATAAATGCGTTGAAAACTCACTTAATGCATAAAAATGTCCAAACGAACCCCGAAAAGTCACAAAAATTCACACAACACTCCTGTTGTTCTATGTTGACACAAGAGAAAAACATGAAAGCAATAAGAGGCAGTGGATATGGTTTCGTTCCCAAAGGTGGGACGTTCCCTACCGAAAACCATCATGCTTGTTGTGAGAAGCTCCGGTTTGTGACAAGCATATACCCAAACCTGCCCCAAATGGGACAAAGTTTGTACCACGACATGTTGATGCCGCTCCATGATAGCATGCCAAGTTTCATGAATTTCAGACGAGTTTTGGATTTACTAGAATTTAAAAACCAGGCATCTCACTGTTTTGCCGGCAATCAACGGTGCCATGGTGTTTGAAATTCATTCCCATTTCTTGCATGGGACCTAAGCATGCACCCAAGGACAAAGATTTGATTTTTCAACGAATTTATATGCATTGGAGTATGCACATGTAGTTAAAATTTAAATTATGCAAATAAATGCATTGGAAACTCATTTAATGCATAAAAATGTCCAAACGAACCCCGAAAAATCAAAAAAATTCACACAACACTCCTGTTGTTCTATGTTGACACGAGAAAAAAACTTGAAAGCAATAAGAGGCAATGGATATGGTTTCGTCCCCAAAGGTGGGTCGTTCCCTACCGAAAACCATCATGCTTGTTGTGAGAAGCTCCGGTTTGTGAGAAGCATATACCCAAACCTGCCCCAAATGGGACAAAATTTGTACCACGACATGTTGATGCCGCTCCATGATAGCATGCCAAGTTTCATGAATTTCAGATGAGTTTTGGATTTAATAGAATTTAAAAACCAGGCATCTCACTATTTTGCCGGCAATCAACGGTGCCATGGTGTTTGAATTTCATTCCCATTTCTTGCATGGGACCTAATCATGCACCCAAGGACAAAGATTTGATTTTTTAATGAATTTATATGCACTGGAGCATGCGCATGTAGTTCAAATTTGAATTATGCACATAAATGCATTGAAAACTCACTTAATGCATAAAATGTCCAAACGAACCCCAAAAAATCACAAAATATCACACAACACTCCTGTTGTTCTATGTTGACACGAGAAAAAACTTGAAAGCAATAAGAGGCAATGGATATGGTTTCGTCCCCAAAGGTGGGACGTTCCATACCAAAAACCATCATGCTTGTTGTGAGAAGCTCCGGTTTGTGAGAAGCATATACCCAAACCTGCCCCAAATGGGACAAAATTTGTACCACGGCATGTTGATGCCGCTCCATGATAGCATGCCAAGTTTCATGAATTTCAGACGAGTTTTGGATTTACTAGAATTTAAAAACCAGGCATCTCACTGTTTTGCCGGCAATCAACGGTGCCGTGGTGTTTGAAATTCATTCCCATTTCTAGCATGGGACCTAAGCATGCACCCAAGGACAAAGATTGTACTTTTCAATGAATTTATATGCACTGGAGCATGCGCATGTAGTTCAAATTTGAGTTATGCACATATATGCATTGAAAACTCACTTAATGCATAAAAATGTCCAAATGAACCCCGAAAAATCACAAAAATTCACACAACACTCCTGTTGTTCTATGTTGACACGAGAAAAAAACTTGAAAGCAATAAAAGGCAATGGATATGGTTTCGTCCCCAAAGGTGGGACGTTCCCTACCGAAAACCATCATGCTTGTAGTGAGAAGCTCCGGTTTGTGAGAAGTATATACCCAAACCTGCCCCAAATGGGACAAATTTTGTACCACGGCATGTTGATGCCGCTCCATGATAGCATGCCAAGTTTCATAAATTTCAGATGAGTTTTGGATTTACTAGAATTGAAAAACCAGGCATCTCAATGTTTTGCCGGCAATCAACAGTGCCCTGGTGTTTGAAATTCATTCCCATTTCTAGCATGGGACCTAAGCATGCACCCAAGGACAAAGATTTGATTTTCAACAAATTTATATGCACTGGAGCATGCCCATGTAGTTCAAATTTGAATTATGCACATAAATGCATTGAAAACTCACTTAATGCATAAAAATGTCCAAACGAACCCCAAAAATCACAAAAATTCACACAACACTCCTGTTGTTCTATGTTGACACGAGAAAAAAACTTGAAAGCAATAAGAGGCAATGGATATGGTTTCGTCCCCAAAGGTGGGACGTTCCCTACCGAAAACCATCATGCTTGTTGTGAGAAGCTCCGGTTTGTGAGAAGTGTATACCCAAACCTGCCCCAAATGGGACAAAATTTGTACCACGGCATGTTGATGCTGCTCCATGATAGCATGCCAAGTCTCATGAATTTCTAACGAGTTTTGGATTACTAGAATTTTAAAACCAGGCATCTCATTGTTTTGCCGGCAATCAACGGTGCCATGGTGTTTGAAATTCATTCCCATTTCTTGCGTGGGACCTAAGCATGCACCCAAGGTCAAAGATTTGATTTTTCAACGAATTTATATGCACTGGAGCATGTGCATGTAGTACAAATTTGTATGCACATAAATGCATTGAAAAGTCACTTAATGCATAAAAATGTCCAAACGAACCCTGAATAATTCCAATTCTTTTATGATCACTGCAGATAAAAGGTATAGCAATTCAAACACCGTCCATGGCCGCTGTGACCCCATATGTAATTCAAATCAAGACCAAAAATCAAGTAGATCCCACATGGTTTATTATAACCAACCGTGTGAGATGCAGCACAAAACATCTTTGGACTGTGTCTGAATAAGGGACCGTGTCTGATGACACTTTGCGCGCTAGTTTTTTGGCTGAAGCGATTCCAAATTTTCGGCTTTCGCGGAAATATCTACCTCCCCGCCCCCTCCCCCTTACCAAAAGCCACATTTCCCCTGTTTCCGCCTTCCTTTCCAAGTTGAAACCTTCACTCCTTGCTTGCAGCGCTGCCGCCTCCTCGCCGGCGACCCTCCTTCACGCTGCTCGGCCTCGCCTATCCAGGCAGGTAATCCACACCCGACCCCCATCCTCCTCCTCCTTCCACATCCCACATGCCCCGACTGCTGGCGCGAGCGTGACACCTTCCAACCAAATCACCGACCCCTCCACCAAATAAGCGCTGGCCTAAGCCATGGTGCACTCAGTATAGCCAGGACCTCAAGGAGCATTTGCCAGCGAAGAAGCAAATCGCGGTCGCACGCTCGGATGAGGTCGCGATGGTTGCCATTCGTGCCGACCCCCAGATCTTGGAGGACCACCTCGCCGTCGAGGCCACCGTTGACGCCTCGCGCGCCGACGCCGCGACGCGGTTGGCTACTTTAAACGACAGTTCGTGGCATTTTCTCGAGGCCACCATCGGTGCCTTCGGCGAAGAGTACGAGGTGTTTTCTCAGTGTGCACGTGCTTACCTCATCTTGAGAGCCAGCAGGTTGGTGCCCGGAGCGGCTCAGGCAACTCACCACTACAACGAGGGCACCCACGATGCGGAGGCCTCACCCTCTTCCATGTCCAAGGAGCCAATCGTCATTGATATCTCCAACAATGAGGAGGAGCTTGTCTTATTAGCTCACTATAAGGACCCATGTTCAGTTTGCTAGCTACTGCCTTTCCTTAACAAATTCTAGTGAATTGTGCTATCTACTTTTACCATGCAATCTTCTGCTATAGTGTATATGTTCTATATGTCGTGCAATGTGGTGTTCAATTAACTGCTTGGTTCAATTCTGCAAATGTGATGTTCAATTCTTCAGGGTGCAATATTTCCAAGTTGTTAAGCATGCTTGGTTTGGTTAACTGTCTGATCTTCTATTAGGAGTATGTTATATTTTTCAATTGGTGTTTACTTAACTGCTTGGTTCATTTGTTGTGGCTTGGTTCACTTGTTGTGGTGTTTAGTTAACTGCTTGGTTCAATTCTGCAATGCGATGTTCAATTGTTGTGGCTGCATTCTGTTATTGTATACCATGTGAGGAATAAATCAAATTTGGCTGTACTAAATACATGAGAAACAAATACAATTGCTATATTTCCAAGTTGTTAAGCATGCTTGGTTTAGTTAACGGTCTGATCTTCTATTAGGAGTATGTTATATTGTGCAATGTGGTGCTCAGTTAACGTTTGGTTCATTTGTTGTGGTGTTTAGTTAACTGCTTGGTTCAATTCTGCTATGCGATGTTCAATTGCTTTGGCTGCATTCTGTTATTGTATAATATGTGAGGAATAAATCGAATTTGGCTGCACTTAATACATGAGAAACATATACAAGTGCTATATTTCCTAGTTCTTAATCATGCTTGGTTTGGATAAATGGGTTTTCCATCTGGCTTGAAATAATCTGATGAATCTGCAATGTGCTTATTTATCATCAACATATTTTACTGATAGCATGCGAACCCTTACTTAACCCGATGACTAACTACCTTATATGTGTTGCAGGGAAACAATGGGAAGCACTGAGGTTTACAAGATGGTACTAACTATTATACCTTGACTTTTTGTATTCCTTTGCCCCATTTCCAATATAGAGAAGATATTTATGCAAAACCTTGTTTTCAGGCTTCATTGATGATTACCTCTCAAACCACCTCTGTGGTCAGGAGGCGAGGAAAGTTTTCATACAACACCCACGGTTCAATATTGAAGTGTTCTTGAAGAGGTCGAAGGATGGATGGTCAATCATCCACAGGCACTGGCCTAAAGTTGCAAAGACCTCAACATGAATGAAGGCTCAATATTCGCCTTCCGCTTCGGCATTTTTCCGGATGAGATGCATCTCTCTATGTACCATCTAAGATGCTAATTTTGAAAGGTTCTAGATATTGCATGTGGAACTTGCTGCTGGTGCAGTTATGTAATGGGGTAGCTGAGTGCTGAAGCTATATCATGTTGTACTCTGATGTATTTCAATTATGAAATCCTTCTTCCTTAATATGGAAATGGAATATATTATGTGCTTAATATGAATGTCAATAAGATTAGTAAATGGATTATTAATAATAGGGCAATTAGCCCGCTAATTGGCCAATTAGCTTGCTAATTGGGTTTTCCTATTGCAAACGGTTAATGAGAAACCACCGTGGGCGATGACCTCAGGCAACGCACACAGTTTCTAGGAATAAATCATGTTGGATCAATGAACAATCACACACGACATTCTCTTCAAAACTGTTTGCGTTACGTCACCTTGCGCAAACGTTTTCCTTGGAGCGACTGTGTGGGATGTACATACGAACAGAAACGTTTAGCGGTTACTGACTGTGTGGGATGTACTTGCAACCGAAAACAATTTCACCGTATAATTGTATTTTTTAGCTATACTGTATGTATTTCCGTATTTGTGCACTCGCTGGTCACACACGACCTCATTTTGCTGAACATGTGTGCCAGGAGGGCATATCCCCGACAGTTTCTGGGTCGTGTGGGAAGGACCCCCCTATCGCCCACACTCACTTGGCGATGGTTCCAGAAGCCGTCGCGGAAAGGGGTTAAAAACCGTTTGTTTAGGACCGACGCGCACCAGTGAATGCATTTATGTGCATAATTCAAATTTGAACTACATGCGCATGCTCCAGTGCATATAAATTGGTTGAAAAATCAAATCTGTGTCCTTGGGTGCATGCTTAGGTCCCATGCAAGAAATGGGAATGAATTTCAAACACCAGGGCACCGTTGATTGCCGGCAAAACGTTGAGACACTTTGTTTTTAAATTCTAGTAAATCTAAAACTCGTCTGAAATTCATGAAACTTGGCATGCTACCATGAAAGGGCACCCGACATGTCGTGGTATTTTTCGTGTCCATTTTGAGAGAAGGCGCACTCGAATAATGACAGCCAACAAAGGCATTAAAAAAATAGCTGCCACTTTAATATCTCAAACGTTTGTATAATTCAAACAGTGTGCGTTCGGTTAGCCATTCATGTGATGCCACGTGTCTTGGTTTTAATGGCTATAGGAGGTGCCGTGTGGACAGCTGCTTGACTGAACGGGAGGCGTGCGAGTGCAGTCCGGTGTGCAGGCTCACCGGGAAGTGTACAAGCTTGTCAACGCAGGATCTATGCATCTTTTCAACGCAAACGGTTCAGATTACGGTATGCAAATTAAAGCCAGACTTCGGCGCTAAGCCAAGAGACACTGCGATTTGTCAAAATATGCACCTGAAAATCAATATCACTATCTATTTTTTGCAACTAAAATTCCGTAATTAAGCATAGATTTCATTCATACTAGAGATTAATTAGTCGTTCTCACCGGGAAGCGAGACAGCCTTGGACCGCCGCCCGCCTCGCTCCCACTGGTCTATATTAATGGCGCCGCCGAGCGGCCGCACCTCCCCATCCTCGCCACACACACAATTCCTCTCTCTCCGACCGCATCCTCGACGCCGCTCTGAGTCCTCAAAGCCGTCAGTGCATGAGGATGCCGCCGAAGCACCCAATCGGAGGGAGTGGCGACGTCGGGGCTGCTGAAGCACTGGAGCAAGGCGTGAATATGGAGACAGAGGTTTCCGTCCCCGCCGACGAGGTGGAGAACAAGGCTGCCAATAAGGAGAGGTGGGTCGAGAAAGAACCGCAAGCGACTCCGGCACGCCTAGACTTCATCAACAACCTCCCCGATGATATGTTGATAGTCATCATATCCCTCCTCCAAACCAAAATCGGGCAAGGACAGCCGCCGTTTCCCGGCGGTGGCGCACCCTATGGCTCCGCACCCCTGTCGATCTCCATGCCCACAAGCTCTGCCATGGCTATCACTAAAGCTTGGATGCGTTCTCCCAGATCCTCGGCAGTCACCATGGCCCAATCAAAGGCCTTATCGCGGGCAAGTTCCGTTCCAATGGCAAGGAGCGGGCCAAGCTTGACGAGTGGTTCCGATCCCGCCCCATAGATCAGCTCGAGAAGCTAAGTTATAATGATGGGCATATGAGCTTGCTGCCAATGTCCATGCTCCACTTCGCGCCCATGCTGCGCCTCGCTAAGTTCATGAACTGCCATCCCCCCTTAATGACGCGCCCGCTCTTTTTCTACCACGACTGAAGCACCTCGAGCTCGTCACCGTCCGCATCCCAAAGGATGACATGGAGCGCCTGCTCCGCGGCTGTACTGCACTCGAGTTCCTATGTCTTCAGGCGATGAATTGGTCGAGTACCTTGCACATCACCTCCAGGACTCTCTGCACTATTTATGTGTGTTGCTGGTGCTGCAACGAGAGATCACAAAAGGTGGACCACAGTATGGTCATCCAGGACACACCTTCACTTGAGAGATTACTTGTAGTTGATCAACAAGGTCGAACAAGAATCAATGTCATTTCTGCGCCGAAATTGAAAGTGGTGGGCTACTCGTCTGTCAAATACTACAACTTTCAGGTACAACAGTCGCCTTATATACCTCTCCTTCTTGATATCAATGTTATTTCTAGTTTTGAAGATGTATGTTCGTCTGTCATCCAGCGAAGCTTCACCGTTATTTCTGTTGCCTGAGATGCTTTCCGCGCCTGAAGAAGCTGTATATCAAGGTGATGTTCCTTTCCTGTTAAATGTTAATCATAAGGGAGTTCAATTTTTTGCACCTTTTCCCAAGTTTACAATGACAATGTACTACGATTTCTGAAGGAATTTTGGAGGATTTTAGGATATACACCCCACCCCATATTGGTTGCTTCATTCATATGGTTACAATCGTCCATAAGCATTTCTCCTTTGGATTCATCTGTACTAGTTTTCTTAGGGAATTTTTCATCCAATCTAACCTCTTGTGAAGAAGGCTACATGTTTCTAGATTGTAATCAAATGCCCATGTTAATCATGCCAGATCGAAGATGGCATGTTGGTGCATTTTACAAATCCTGCAAACCAAATGGGCGTGTAGCAGTGTTCAAAACTACATGTAGGCACTAACACGTTCTCTTCTTTTGCAGTGCATATGAGGCCCGGTGGAAGATGTTTATAACGACAATCACATCGAATGCCGGGATCTACATCTCTCAAATCTTACTTTGAACTCCTACCGAGGGACCCCACCAGAGATTACACTCGCCAGGTTCTTTCTTGCCAGAGCAAAGGTGCTGAAGGTACTAAGGTTGAACACACATTTAATTAGGAAAGATAAATGGTATGATTAGCAGAGCCGGCTGTACTGTGGAATGGAAGTGCCTCCAAAAATGCCAAACTTCATATTGGAAGATCATATGGCAAAGCAATTGAAAGTTATTGTGTCAAACCCATAAATGACTTGTCAGCGGCTGATCCCTTTTCAGAGATGACGCGGCATGCAATGTATGAATTTGGGCGTTGTAATCTTTGAATTTTAACCTTGCAATATTTATGGTATTTGTTACATTGAACCGTTTCTGTTCTCTTGTCTCAACGCAAACAGTTCATCCGGGTGAACCGCATGTCATACATCGCACACACCTTAATCTGGCTGACCTTTCTTTTGTGTTGCCTAATCAAAAATAGTTCATCCGAGTGAACTGTATGCTGTACATCGCACACACCTTGATCTGGCTGACCGTTTCTTTTGTGTTGCCTAATCACAAACAGTTCATCCGAGTGAACCGTATGCTGTACATCGCACACACCTTCATCTGGCTTCCCGTTTCTTTTGTTCCTCCTCATTGAAAACGGTTAATTGAACTGAACCGTATGCCCTGAATCGCACACGCAACTAAAATATGAACCGTGTTTGATGCATCCGTCATCGCAAACATTCTGCACCTTTTTTGACATTTTTTTACACCATCGTTTGCGATTATGGCATCGTACACAATTTCGTCGAAGGGTCTCTGATCGTAGTATCGCGTTAGCAGCATCCTGCAGTAGTGCGTGGAAATAGCCTAGGAGTATATATATGAGGATAAATGCATGAAAAAATATGTAGTACTATGAAGCGTAGCTGCGGTTCGAAAAGGAGACCTAAAGTGATGACAGGTATAGGTCGCACGCACCCAACTAATGATACTAGACGTACGACTACATTTTCCCTAAAAAAGAGGTAGGAGTACTCAGTACTCCTATTCTATCAACACGACTCCCATCTGACAACAATGTCCGTGCTACAGCTAGCTCTTCTCCCTCATTTCTCTCTTCTAGTTCTAACTCAGCCGACGCGCGGTAGACGGGGTGGGGATTTGCCGATGGTCGGTTTGCTCAACTGCGGCCCCACTTCACAGTGAAAATGTTACGACTGGAATAAAAATGCCATACACTAATAAAACATTAAGGCCATGAGGAGATGCAGTGCTGGTTATAAGAGGCAAGAAGAAAGATGCATCCATCGATGACGTCCACCTCCTCGACTCAGGGCGCCGACCCATCGAATGGCGGCTATGTAGCAGTGGCTTTCGTGGCCAGGTTGACGTGCTTCTGAACAATGGTGTCCAAAGATTCCAGCCGTTGGAAGAAGGCCAACGTCTTTCTATCCTCGTTGGCCTTGTAGTGGCCTATGTAGATGATTTCCTCGTAGACGTGGATGTGCAGATCAACGGTTTCTTGCATGGCGAGGCGCTGTGCGGCGAGCATGGCCTCGAGGTGCACATTCTTTGTGGGGACCTCCGGCACCTGCAGGGCCACCAGGGCTTGAAAGAGTTCGTCCCCATGGAGGCCGATGAGGGTGGCAGGCAATGAGGAGCCTGGGCGCGCGGGCTGGAGTAGTACGGCAGGGTCGTCTGCGCGCTTCTTGACGACGGTGAACTTGCGGACGGAGCGGACCATCAAGTCCTCCATGCGAGAGGCAAAACCGACCTCGGCGAGGGCTACGACGCCGGTGGTCGCCAGCGCCGTCTGGAAACACTACGCGGTGCGGGGCCACAGGCCGGCGTCTTGGATGATCTGGCATAGCCGACTGCTGCTCGCGTCCATCGCCTCCATAGGTGCTTGTGGCTTCTGGTCGCTTGGTCTTGGATTAGAGTGAGCAGTGTTGCGTAGAGACTAGGAGTAGATGGATTGGAGTGGTGGGGCACCTTTACATGAGGGTCCAAACTCTGTTGCATTCACATCGTGTTGGCTCTATTCTGCTTCTCCAATTAATTCCCTCTGCATGCTTATTGAGATGCATCATTGACCGTTCAACGTCTCGGGAACCGCTACCCTCGCCCTCCTTAGCATTCAAGTCGTATCAATGTAAATGCAAGTCAACAAGAGACTAGTCATTTACTACATTGTGCACCGCGACCGTGTGTGGGTGCGACGCGAACGGCACAAGCATGCTGTACTTATTCCACTTTCTCGTTTTGAACTCGTGACTTGTAGTAACACTCAGTTTTGAATATATAAGTTTGGTTGTCGCGCCAATATATACAGCACTCCCTCCATGTAGGTTTGGTCGCTGATGTCAAAATTAGACACAAAACACGACGGTGACGGACCAGTCTACCTCCGTCCTGGTTTATTGCTCCCCGTCGTAATCGGTGCCAAATTTTAACCATAAATTTGACTAACAAAAGGTTCATGCATGTCACCAAAATTATATCATTGAAAACTATGTTCAAATACAAATCAAATGATATAATTTTTTTTTGACATGCACTAACATTTTGTCAGTTAAATCTTTGGTCAAAATTTAGCACAAATTATAAAAGGGACTAATAAACCAGGACCTAGGTAGTACACCAGGTCGAAGACAATGATACTACATATAATTAATGCCAAATAAGAGCAAGGGATCACACATGTCATTTACAACTGGAATAAAAATGCCATACACTAATAAAACATTAAGGCCACAGGGCGATGCAGTGCTGGTTACAGGAGGCAAGAAGAAGGCTGCATCCATCGACGACGTCCACCTCCTCGACTCAGGGCGCCGGCCCACTAAACGGCGGCTAAGTAGCAGCGGCTTTCGTGGCCAGGTCGACGTGCTTCTGAACAATGGCGTCCAAAGATTGCAGCCGTCGGAAGAAGGCCAACGTCTTTCTGTCCTTGCTAGCCTTGTAGTAGCCTATGTAGATGATTTCCTCGTAGACGTGGATGTGCAGATCGATGGTTTCTTGCATGGTGAGGCGCTGCGCGGCGAGCGCGGCCCCGAGGTGCACATTCCTTGTCGCGACCTCCGACAGCTACAGGGCCACCAGTGCTTCAAAGAGTTCGTCACCTTGGAGGCCGATGAGGGTGGCACGCAACGAGGAGCCTGGGCGCGCGGGCTAGAGCAGTACAGCAAGGTCGTCCATGCGCTTCTTGATGGTGGTGAACTTGCGGAAGGAGTCGACCATCATCTGGCACATGCGAGAGGCGAAGCCGGCGTTGACGAGGGCTATGACACCGGTAGTCGCCAGCACCATCTGGAAACGCTGCGCGGTGCTGGGCCACAGGTCGGCGTCTTGGATGATCAGGCACAGCTGACTGCCGCTTGCGTCCATCAACGCCATGGGTGCTTGTGGCTTCTGATCACTTGGTCTTGGTCTTGGATTGGAGTGGGCAGTGTTGCGCAGAGACTAGGATTAGATGGATTGGAGTGATGGGGCACCTTTATATGAGAGTCCAAACTGCGTTGCATTCACATCGTGCTGGCTCCATTCTGCTTCTCCAACCTCTGCATGCTAATTGAATGCGGAGGCATCATTGACCGTTCAACGTTTCGGGAACTGCTATCCTCTGCCTCGTTGGCATTCAAGCCGTATCAACGTAAATGCATGTCAAAAAGAGACTAGTGAGTAGTAGTATACTCAATATTGTGCACCGCGACCAAGGCGGAGAGGAAAACGAGAGAACTACGTATTTATTTACGGTGTAGATTCACTCATTTTTCTCCGTATGTACTCATTTAGGGTGTAGTCACTTGTTGAATTCTCTAGAAAGGCAAATACCCCCTCTGTTTTTATTTACTCTGCGTATTAGAGTTGACTGAGGTCAAATTTTAATAAAGTTTGAACAAGTTTATAAAAAATAATATAAACATTTATCATAACAAATATATAGGATGTGAAAGTACATTCAATAATAAATCTAATTGTATTGATTTGTTGTTTCTTATGTTAATATATTTTTTATAAACTTGGTCAAAGTTTATAAAGCTTGACTTTTGCCAAAGCTGATACGAGGACTAAATAAAAACGGAGGGAGTAGTCCCTCCTTTCCAGTTTACAGGGCTATACTATTAAGAGCAAGTACAATAGTGGGCTTATAGCCTGCTTACATGGCAATTTTGTCTCATGCAAGAGCCTGGCTACATGCATGCTCCAAGGCTCCACACCACGCCCCACCCCTACACAAAGACTGCCTCGCGAGCGTTCGCAACTACCACGTTCGGGTTGCGCTTGGCTCTTCGCCTCTTTGAGAAGACGAACAATGATGTTACTACTTCTATAGTATTGAATCAATTGCTGCATGTACGTCCACTGCGTGCAGCAGGGATAGCTTGTTGTAGTAAGCAAAAGCCTGTCCTCATCTGCGACCCACCGCGCGCATGGGTGAGGGAGAGGGCATGTAGTAGTAAAATCAAGCTTCTTCTCGTTGTACGAGTTGATGCGACACATCATAGCACTGGCCCCACATGCTTGCCTCTAAACTTGGCTAAAATACCCGTAGTGTATAATATATTTGTTGCAACCTCTAACATTTACCCCACCACAAATTAAAATATATATTCTTGTCTTGAACAGATGAGCGTGCAAACTACAATCACCAGGATGACAGGTAGGGCCAAAAGATTATTTTAATAAAAAAATGCTTTCGAGACGGCCTCATAGCATGGATCTGACCCCAATGATTTTAAGCTTAGAGGCACGATACACGCTATCCTAGACTATGTCACTATACCTCCCCTATACATGAAACTGCCACACGAGCGTCCGGGTTGCGCTTGGCTCTTCGGCTCTTCATGAAGTCGAATAATTATGGTACTACTTCAGTGGAGTACTACAGTATGCTTCTGGCCATCTGACACTGAATGAACTGCTGCATGTCCACCATGTGCGGGAGGGAGAGCGTGTAGCGAAAGCTTCTCCTAGTCCTGTGAGCCACCACGCACATGGGCGAGGGAGAGGGAGTTGTAATCAAACTTCTCCTTGTTGTACGAGTTGACGTGACACATCAAAGCAGTGCACTCGATATATTTCAATAATTTGCGTTTACCAATGCATTAATTACAATGCATGCATGCTGTGACTTTCCTTTTGATACTTGCATGTGTTGATTTAATGCACCTTGAAGTAGTATGAATATGTGACTGTAAAACTTTGTAATGCCCCAGCCCTAAAGCGAGAGATGGTTGTGCACGAGGAGGGCGAGATCATGCTGATGGAACATCACGTGACGATGGAGCCCTCGATGGTCTCTGTGGACCCAACCTTGCTCCACTCCCCCTTGTGCCTCTGCCCCTTGAAGCCTCCAGTGTATGAGATTCGAATACACCTCGTATGTTCAGCTAATCGAGCAAGGTGCAGGTTTCTTGATTGATGTGTTGTTCGATTGATTTGTGCAGTGCAAGGGAGGGCACCTGGCCTGCGCAGACTGCCGCGGCGAGCGCCCCGGGAACCAGCGGCAGTGCCAGAAGTGTGAGCGCGGTGGTGTCTTCGACGTGCGGAACACAGTGATGGACGCCGTCCTCTCCTAGGTGAGGGTGGAGTGCCCACACGAAGGTTGTGGGCTCTACGCCACTTACCACAAGCTCGTCGATCACCAGAGCGTGTGTCCGCTCTTGCCCTGCAAATGCCCAATGCCCATCTGCGGCTATGAAGGCCCGCTGAGGTAGTCCTGGATTAGGGGGTCCCTGAGCATCCGAGCTATGTGACATGGGCCGGACTAATGGCCCGTGAAGATACGAGATTGAAGGCCTTCCCCCATGTCCGGATGGGACTCTCCTTTGCGTGGATGGCAAGCCTGGCGTTCGGATATGAAACTCCCTTTCTCTGTAAACCGACTCTGTACAACCCTAGCCCCCTCCGGTGTCTATATAAACCAAAGGGTTTAGTCCGTAGAGATCATCAGAATTCATACAGGCTAGACATCTAGGGTTTAGCCATTACGATCTCGAGGTAGATCAACTCTTGTAACCCCAATAGTCAATCAAGCAGGAAGTAGGGTATTACCTCCATTAAGAGGGCCCGAACCTGGGTAAACATCGTGTCCCCGCCTCCTGTTACCTTCGATCCACAGACGCACAGTTCGGGACCCCCTACCTGAGATTGGTCGGTTTTTACACCGACGTTGGTGCTTTCATTAAGAGTTCCTCTGTGTTGTCGATAGAAGGATCGATGGCTCGCCATGTCGTCAACGGCAAAATCACCTCTGGAAGGGCCCTAGTTCCTGGGCAGATCCTCCAGATCGGAAGTTTCACCATAGGCGCCCGCCCGGCCGTTAAGCCCAAGGCGGTCTCCTGGATTGCCAAAAATCATCTCCGCATCAACCCCGAAAGCGTCGATAAGATGGATCCGACAGATATCTTTTCTTTAAACGAATTGCTAGATCGCATCGCGGCCCTGGAGGTAGCAACAGATTACAATCTGATTGGGCTTAAACCTGATCAGAGGGAAATCAGGTCCCCACCTATCACCCACCTGGTGACTGTCGTGGAAGAGCAAGTTGAGGATACCGCTCCTCCTATGCTAAAAACAAACTATGTTCAGATCTCTGAGCCCTACGAGCCGGACACCCATCTTCGAGAAGAGATCATCTATCCTACGAATATAGAATCAGGTGATGAGCCCAAAAACCCCCAGGACACTCCGGATCCTGGGCCAATGACCTCTGAAATTTTTCAAAATCCGGATCCCACCGTGGGTTAGGGTTCGGATTTAAGCCCACCCGCCCACCACAATCAATACTCTCCAAGCAATCCGGTCCCCCGGACATATGTGACTTAATGTATATACGACAACAACCTTAGGAAACAGTCCATCACTTTTGGGCTAGAGTCCTACTTGTTAAAGACAAGATTAAAGATTGCTGTGATGACGATGCGGTATCAGTCTTTTGCCGCAACTGTACGGACGAGGGGATCCTCAATGCCCTCAACAGACGCCGCATACTGCACTTTGCAGATTTGGCACACATAGTACAGAATGCGCAATGGAAAGCGCTTGGAAAGCCCAGACAGCTCGGTGGGAACCACCGGCCTTTAAGCCACCCATCGGTCGGGCAAAAAGGATGCACCCTTACGGGGCACCTGATCATCACTTCACGGACAGGAAAACTAAACCCTTAACGGGACACAAAACTATCCTTGATGAATGGCTCGACAAGCCTTGTTAGATACACGCGATGCCGAATTCCGAACCAACACATAGCCTTCGGGCATGCTGGATACACCGGCAGGTGGCTAAAAGCGGTGAGGCCATCCTCACAAACACTACCCCGGCGAGGTACTCCCCCGAGGATAACGATCTCAATGTGTTTACGGTCTTCGAGACCTTTTCTTCAAATAATCGGCGTAAAAGGGCGCTCCGCGACCTCGCCGAAATTAACCAAGTAACCGCACCGAACCCTTGGAATGACATGGCGATAACCTTCAACGCCACTGACGAACCACAAGCCCGATCAGTTCGAGCACCAGCCGCCTTAGTTCTAAACCCAATTGTGGACGGCTTTCGTATTACTAAAGTGCTCATGGACGGAGGCAGCAGATTAAACCTCATTTATGAGGACACGCTCGACAAAATGCAAATAGACAAGAGGCGCATCGAGCAGAGCAGTACAACCTTTCGAGGTATTATCCCCAGCCGAGAAGCGCGGTGTTCGGGAAAAATAAAACTTGATGTGGTATTTGGCACGCCTGAGAACTACAGGTCCCAATAATTAATCTTCCAGGTGGCACCTTTCAACAGCGGATATCATGCCCTATTAGGGCGAGATGCATTCACACGCTTTCAAGACATACCTCATTACAGGTACATGAAGCTCAAAATGCCCGGGCCCAACAGAGTTATCACTCTCGCCAGTGATCTGGACATAGCACTCCGCGCCGAAAACAAAACCGCATCCCTGGCCCTCGAGGCACTGTCCGAAGCCCTTGCGGCCGAGGAGCTCACCGCTCTGTGTTCCATAGTGGATAGAGACGACGTAATTCTTGATAAAAGGCCTAAATCCACTTCTTTCAAGCAAGCAGAGAAAATAGTCAGATTCCAAGTCCACCCAACGAATCCCAATAAAACAGCAGCCATTGGGGCGCAGCTAGATCCGGTGGTCGACGCCGCTCTAAGAGCATTCCTGCGCGAGAATTGGGACATTTTCGCCTGGCACCCTTCGGATATGCCAGGAATCCCACGCAGACTGGCCGAACACAGCCTCAATATAATAAAGGGGTTCAAGCCAGTTAAGCATGCGCTACGGCGATTTTGCGAACCCAAGCGGCAAGCTATGGGGGAGGAGCTAGACAAACTACTTGAAGCCGGGTTTATTCGAGAAATAAACCCGGATTGGCTAGCAAACCTGGTCATGGTGCCAAAGAAGGACAAATCCTGGTGCCTTTGCATCGATTTTAAGGACCTTTATAAAGCTTGCCCTAAGGAACCCTTCCCACTGCCCCGCATCGACCAAATCAATGACGCAACTGCAGGACATGATTCATTGTGTTTCCTCGACGCATACTCCGGATACCATCAGATTAAGATGAAGGAATCCGACTGTAACACCCGGAGAATTAAGCTACAGTAATCCCTTGCTAATGATGCCAGGTCATCACTCATTACTGTTGCTAATCCTCGCTTGATCCAAATCTTAGTTCAAACTCTAATTCAAATTAAAGCCCAGATTTCAAATTTCTCAAAACGCAAAATAAAATGTTCAAAGTGTGGCAAATATTCCATAAGTAATTATTGTGGTGAACCAACTTTTTTGTAAAGTGTTTTAATGCACTAAAATTAAATAAAGCTGTTTAAAGAAAATGCTAAAAGGGAAAAACCTCCCCCATTGGGCCAACTGGCCCAGCTGGCCTACCAGCCCACGCCGCGTGGGGATATGACCGAGTCCCCCCTCTCCTCGCCAGCTCCCTGGGATCTTTTCCTCGCACGATCCCCCTCACTCCCCCACGCACCCACGCTCTTCTCCTCCCCCCGATTCGGGATCTGGATCGGGCCACGTCCTGACCCCCGCCGCTCTCCCCGGCGCCCGTCGCCGGCGCCGCCCGTCACCGGCGGACTGCCCCGTCCCCGCCTCTCCCTCGCGCTACTCCCTCCCCGAGCTGGACATCGTCGCCGTCGCGCGTCGTCACCCTGCTACTCTGGCCCTCCCCCGAGCGCGCCTTTGCACCTCTACAGGGCTGGTGAGCCCCCTCCGTCCGACTCCCCTCCTGAAACCCCCATGCGCATGTGCGCTCCGGCCCACGTCCTCGCGCTCACCGCGGCCGTTCCGACACCCTTCGACCGACCACCGCGCCCCACAGCTGCGCCCGGCCACCCTCGCCTCGCCCTGGCGCCCTCCCGTGCGTGCCCGCGATGCCGCGCGCGCTCACACGCGACCCCCTCCGCCATGGCCTCGCCCCGCTGATGCTTCTGCTGCCGCTGCCGTGCCCGCGCCTTCCCGCTCGCCAGCCGCACCCCTGCGTGTGTCCGCACGCCTGACCACTCGTGCGCCCGCCCCTTGTCTCGTCGTTGCCCGTGGCCGCGGCCACGGTTGGCCGCGCCCGGGTCCGGCGCCCGGCGTCTGCCCCGGCGCCCGTTAGCCCGTTAAGCCCTAGGCCTATGACAGATGGGGCCCACGCCCCAGTAGTTAAAAAGAGGAGAAAATGAAATAAAAATTAGTTAAAAATAATTAAATATTAATTAATTAATTAATTAATTAATTAATAAGTTGATTAACTTAATTAATCCTAACAATTAACTTGCTAATTACTTGTTAATTAAATTATGACAATGACAGACCCACATGTAAGTTTGACCCAGTCAACAGCCTTGTTGACTGCTGACAGCATGCCGATGTCATGATAATGTCATAGCTCTGTTTTCCATTTATTTAAATCTGTTATTTCCAAAATGATTTAAAAGTTTTAGAAAATCATAGGAAATAATCTGTAACTCGGATGAAAATGTTTTCTACATGAAAGTTGCTCAAAACGACGAGACGAATCCGAATACGCTCTTCGTTCATTTGTCATGTGTCCCTAGCATAGCGAACATGCAACTTTCCCCCTCCGTTTCATCTGTCCGAAAATGCCTAACACTGGGGAAACATTCCCGGATGTTTTCCCCCTTCGCCGGTATCGTGTAGTGCCTCGTTAGAACATGTCTAGCTCTTCCTGTTGTCCTGTTATGCTCTTGCTTGCTATGTATTTAGTGTTTCTTCTCCCTCTTCTCTCCGGTAGACCACGAGACCGTTGCTGATGCCACTGTGATCGACTACGTCAACGATGACACCTTCTTCCCTTTCAGCGGAGCTTCCAGGCAAGCCCCCCCTTTGATCATCCCGATATCGCCCATTCCATTCTCTCATGCATGCATTAGATTTTGCTACTGTAATTGATTGCTCCTATTCTGATGCATAGCCTGCTTTTGTAACCTGCTCATTGTACCTTACCTGCTTATCCTAAACTGCTTAGTATAGGTTGGTTAGAGACCCATCAGTGACCCCCACCTTGTCCTTGTTGCCCCTGCTTCATCTTCGACGACTCAATCAACGTGATCGACGACCAGAGCCCGACACCTCACATCACATCACGGCCCTTTTGTTGCTTGACTCTGCAGAGCTACTATCGAGTGCCGAGGGTGAGACCTCACAACGCACTCCCAATGACAACTCTGTAGTGTAGCTATTCAGTCGTGGTCAATGAGGGTGATTTCCTCTTACACCATTCCCGATACGGCCCTGTCATGCAAGACCTCAAGTGTGAACTGATGACCCACAAGTATAGGGGATCTATCGTAGTTCTTTCGATACGTAAGAGTGTCGAACCCAACGAGGAGCAGAAGGAAATGATAAGCAATTTTCAGCAAGGTATTCTCTGCAAGCACTGAAATTGTAGGTAACAGATAGCTTTGTGATAAGATAATTTGTAACAAGCAACAAGTAACAAAAGTAAATAAAGTGAAGCAAGGTGGCCCAATCCTATTTGTAGCAAAGGACAAGCCTGGACAAACTCTTATATAGAGAAAAGGGCTCCCGAGGACACATGGGAATTATCGTCAAGCTAGTTTTCATCACGTTCATATGATTCGCGTTCGGTACTTTGATAATTTGATATGTGGGTGGACCGGTGCTTGGGTGCTTTCCTTACTTGGACAAGCATCCCACTTATGATTAACTCCTATTGCAAGCATCTGCAACTACAACAGAAGTATTAAGGTAAACCTAACCATAGCATGAAACATATGGATCCAAATCAACCCTTTACGAAGCAACGCATCAACTAGGCTTTAAGCTTCTGTCACTCTAGCAACCCATCATCTACTTATTACTTCCCAATGCCTTCCTCTAGGTCCAAATAATGGTGAAGTGTCATGTAGTCGACGTTCACATAACACCACTAGAGGAGAGACAACATACATCTCATCAAAATATCGAACGAATACCAAATTCACATGACTACTAATAGCAAGACTTCTCCCATGTCCTCAGGAACAAACGTAACTACTCACAAAGCATATTCATGGTCATAATCAGAGGAGTATTAATATGCATAAAGGATCTGAACATATGATCTTCCACCAAATAAACCAACTAGCATCAACTACAAGGAGTAATCAACACTACTAGCAACCTACAAGTACCAATCCCAGACTTAGAGACAAGAATTGGATACAAGAGATGAACTAGGGTTTGAGAGGAGATGGTGCTGGTGAAGATGTTGATGGAGATTGGCCCCCTCCCGATGAGAGGAGCGTTGGTGATGACGATGGCGATGATTTCCCCCTCCCGGAGGGAAGTGTCCCTGGCAGAACAGCTCCGCCAGAGCCCTAGATTGGTTCTGACAAGGTTCCGCCTCATGGCGGCGGAGTCTCGTCCCGAAAGCTTGCTTCTAATTTTTCTTCGGACGAAAGACTTCATATAGCAGAAGATGGACACCGGAGGGCCAACAGGGGGCCTACGAGGCAGGCGGGCGCGCCCAGGGGGTAGGGCGCGCCCCCACCCTCTTGGCCATGGTGTGGGCCCCCTCTGGTATTTCTTCCGCTCAATATTTTTCATTATTTCCAAAAATAACTTCCGTGGAGTTTCAGGACTTTTGGAGTTGTGCAGAATAGGTGTCTAATATTTGCTCCTTTTCCAGCCCAGAATTCCAGTTGCCGGCATTCTCCCTCCTTATGTAAACCTTGTAAAATAAGAGAGAATAGGCATACGTATTGTGACATAATGTGTAATAACAGCCCATAATGCAATAAATATCAATATAAAAGCATGATGCAAAATGGACGTATCAACTCCCCCAAGCTTAGACCTCGCTTGTCCTCAAGCGGAAGCCGATAACGATAAATATGTCCACATGTTTAGAGGTAGAGGTGTCGATAAAATAAAATACGTACATGAGGGCATCATGATTATTCTCATAATAGCAACATATATGGATAATGTCATATGATTTCTTATGCTCAAGTAATAATTTATTCACAATGGAAAGTATGAATCAGAAACTTTATTGAGAACTAACAAACTATAATCTCAGTCATTGAAGCAATTGCAATTTATCATAACATCAGAAAGAGTCTATGTCAGAGCTTTTCATCAAGTCCACATACTCAACTATCATTTAGTCTTTCACAATTGCTAACACTCACGCAATACTTGTGGTTACGGAGTTTTAGTCGGACACAGAGGAAGATAGGGGCTTATAGTTTCGCCTCCCAACCTTTTACCTCATGGGTAATGTCAACAATAATAACTCATGCTAACTTACGTCCAATTAGATATATATATATATATCAGGATCTTTCCAACACAATGTGCTTGCCAAAGGATAAAATGTAAAAAGGAAAGGTGAAGATCACCATGAGTCTTGCATAAGGTAGAAGATAAAAGTAAAAGATAGGCCCTTCGCAGAGGGAAGCAGAGGTTGCCATGCGCTTTCAGGGTTGGATGCACAAAATCTTAATGCGAAAGAACGTCACTTTATATTGCCACTTGTGATATGGACCTTTATTATGCAGTCCGTCGCTTTTATTTCTTCCACATCACAAGATCGTATAAAGCTTATTTCCTCCACACTAATCAATCATACATATTTAGAGAGCAATTTTTATTGCTTGCACCGATGAAAACTTACTTGAAGGATCTTACTCAATCCATAGGTAGATATGGTGGACTCTCATGGCAAAACTGGGTTTAAGGGTTTTTGGAAGCACAAGTAGTATCTCTACTTGATGCAAAGAATTTGGCTAGCATGAGGGGGAAAGGCAAGCTCAACATGTTGGATGATCCATGACAATATACTTTATCTCAGATATAAGAAAACATAACCCATTACGTTGTCTTCCTTGTCCAACATCAACTCTTTAGCATGTCATATTTTAATGAGTGCTCACAATCATAAAAGATGTCCAAGATAGTATATTTATATGTGAAACCTCTCTTTCTTTATTACTTCCTATTAAATGCAATGATGACCAAAACTATGTTTGTCAACTCTCAACAACTTTTAATCATCATACTCTTTCTATGTGAAGCATTACTCTCCATAAGATCAATATGATCTCTTTTTATTTCTTTTTATTCTTTTCTCTTTTCTTTTATTCCCTCAAGATCGTAGCAAAATAATCAAGCCCTTGACTCAACAATAATCTTTATTATATATAGCTCACGGACTCGATTACATAAAGGGATCATAAAGCAAAAACTCACAACTAGATCATACTAAAACTTTATTCTACTAGATCAAGATATTACTAAAAGGATCGAACTAAGAAAAACGGTAAAGATAGAGATGTGATGATGATACGATACCGGGGCACCTCCCCCAAGCTTGGAAGTTGCCAAGGGGAGTGCCCATACCCATGTGATTATATCTCTTTCTTCGGAGGAGATGATAATGGAGTTGTTGATGATGTAAATTGTGCTTTCAGCTTCTTCATGTTGTAATTGAGAAGAGCAATTTCCTCATTTGAATCATCGACCTCTGACTCCAGCTTCTCTTGTCACATAAATCTCCTTTGCTTTTCTGCCGAAAACGAGAAGGGATAGATCGATTGTTAGATAGTTTAGCCCTTTTAGGAAGACTAGACTTCTTGAACTTCACATGCATATCCCCAGGTTGAGGTAGAGGGACATCCTCCTCCTCCGAACTTGAATCATTGATCCTCATCAAATGAGCATCCTCCTCCTCATCCATAGTTCGACCACAAGGAGATAGATCCCCTTAGGTCCTTGGGTCAGCAATGAGGTGTGAGACATAGCTCTCTCCGTCGGAATCCTGAGATGACATCTTGCTCCCAATCTGCTACAGAAACAGCTCGAAACAAAAACAGCCAGGATAATTGCGTGATACGGTGGTCAAAACCTTCGGGAGATTATATAATGAATTTTTACCGACCAAAATACATAACGTGCAAGAAAACGGGGTCTAGAGAGCACACGAGGTGCCCACGAGGCAGGGGGCGCGCCCAGGGGGTAGGGCGCGCCCTCCACCCTCGTGGAGCCCTCGTGTCCTTCCCGAACTGCTTCTTATTTTCTATTTTTCTAAATATTCCAAAACAGAGAAAAATTGCCATTACAACTGTTTTGGAGACGGTTTAATTACCGTACCACATACCTATTCCTTTTCGGAGTCTGAAACGTTCTGGAAAGTGTCTCTTATGTATTCCTCCGGGGTTATGGTTTCAATAACATTGGTTTCAACATTTATGGGATTACGTGAGATATAATGTTTGATTCTTTGACCGTTCACTACCTTTGGATTTGTGCCTTCAAAGTTGTTGATTTTTATGGCACCGGAACGATAGACCTCCTCGACAACGTAAGGACCTTAGTTGAAGAATTGTTGGATGAGTTATCTTGTGCTGTTTGGTTTACTAAGCTGGATCTGAGAGCTGGTTACCATCAGATAAGATTACATGAAGCAGACGAATACAAAACGGCATTCAAGACCCACGTCACTTGGCTTCACTTTAGATTTTTTATCGTAATTTCTCTTTTATTTATGGGTTGTTATTTATTATTTCGATTTTTGATAAACGAAATGAATCCAAGCCCGACAAGTAGAATTCCATTCGGTACCTTTGGGGTTTTCTTTTTCCTTATGGATGGCGACGTCACCGCGTCTCCTTATTGTTATTGCGATGGTGACGAGGAACAAAGGGCCGGGGAGATCATCGAAATTACCTCTAGCCCAGAGCCAGAGGGGGTCGTCGACACAACGCCAACCCTGGTGGTGGGGCACTTCGAAGGTCTGGAGACCCTCCTTGAGATTCCCCCTTCGATCAGAAGAAGAAAGGCAAAGGAATTGAAAGGTAGAGTAAGAAGCATCGCCCAGCAGAGTGATTGAGGGAGTCTTCCCCAACCCAAGTTTTCCTGCAAAAAATCTTAAACGAGAGTTGTATGACAATACATAATCACCTACATTAAACTCACGCTTTTGTATTCTTTTTTCATGCCATCTTTTAACTTTTTCTTTAAACAATTTGGCATTCTCATAGGCTTGGGTTCTCCATTCATCAAGTGAGCTAATGTCAAATAACCTCTTCTCACCGGCAAGTTTGAAATCATAGTTGAGCTCTTTAATAGCCCAATACGCCTTATGTTCTAGTTCGAGAGGTAAGTGACATGATTTTCCATAAACCATTTTATACGGAGACATACCCATAAGATTTTTATATGCAGTTCTATAGGCCCATAATGCATCATCAAGTTTCTTGGACCAATTCTTTCTAGATCTATTAACAGTCTTTTGCAAAATTAATTTGAGTTCCCTATTACTCAACTCTACTTGACCACTAGATTGTGGGTGATAAGGAGATGCAATTCTATGATTAACATCATACTTGGCAAGCATTTTACGAAAAGCACCATGAATAAAATGTGAACCACCATCAGTCATTAAATATCTAGGGACTCCAAACCTCGGAAAATAACTTCTTTAAGCATCTTAATAGAGGTGTTATGATCAGCACTACTAGTTGGAATAGCTTCTACCCACTTAGAAACGTAATCAACATCAACTAAAATATGTGTATAACCATTAGAGGCAGGAAATGGTCCCATATAATCAAAGCCCCAAACATCAAATGGTTCAATAACAAGTGAATAATTCATAGGCATTTCTTGACATCTACTAATGTTACCAATTCTTTGACATTCATCACAAGATAAGACAAGCTTACGAGCATCCTTGAAGAGAGTAGGCCAATAAAAACCGGATTGCAATACCTTATGTGCAGTTCTATCTCCAGCGTGGTGTCCTCCATAAGCCTCAGAGTGACACTTGCGTAGATCTATTCCTGTTCATGCTCAGGTACACAACGCCTAATAACACCATCTACTCCTTCTTTATAAAGATGTGGGTCATCCCAGAAGTAATGTCTTAAATCATAGAAAAACTTTTTCTTTTGCTGGTAGGTGAAACTAGGTGGTATAAATTTTGCAACAATGTAATTAGCATAATCAGCTACCATGGAGCAGTATGAGAAGCATTTATGACATTTAATTGTTCATCAAGAAAGCTATCATCAATAGGTAGTGGGTCATCAAGAACATTTTCTAACCTAGACAAGTTCATCAATAAATTTTGCAACAATGTAATTAGCATAATCAGCTACCATGGAGCAGTATGAGAAGCATTTATGACATTTAATTGTTCATCAAGAAAGCTATCATCAATAGGCAACGGGGTTCTCAGCTCCCTTTCTATCAATAATATGCAAATCAAATTCTTTTAGCAAGAGGACCCATCTAATAAGTCTAGGTTTAGCATCTTTCTTTTCCATAAGATATTTAATAGTGTGATCAGTGTGAATAGTTACTTTAGAATCAACAATATAAGGTCTAAACTTATCACAAGCAAATACAACTGCTAAGAATTCTTTTTCAGTAGTAGCATAATTTCTCTAGGCATTGTCTAGAGTTTTACTAGCATATTGAATAACATTTAATTTCTTACCAACTCTTTGCCCTAGAACCACACCTACAACATAATCTCTAGCATCACACATAATTTCAAAGGGTAAATTCCAATCAGGTGGCTGAACAATAGGTGCAGAAATCAATGCTTTCTTAACTATTTCAAATGCTTCTACACAGTCATCATCGAAGACAAATGGTATATCTTTTTCAATAGATTAGTCAGAGTCCGAGAAATTTTTGGGAAATCCTTAATGAACCTCCTATAAAATCCAGCGTGACCAAGGAAACTTCTTATACCTTTGATGTCCTTGGGACACGACATCTTTTCAATAGCATCAACTTTAGCTATATCGACTTCAATACCTCTTTCAGAAATTTTATGCCCCAATACAATACCTTCATTAACCATAAAGTGGCACTTCTCCCAATTCAAGACAAGGTTAGTTTCTTCACATCTCTGCAATACTCGATGAAGGTTGCTTAAGCAATCATCAAAAGAGGATCCATAGACGGAGAAATCGTCCATGAAAACCTCACAAATCTTTTCACAAAAATCAGAGAATATAGCCATCATGCATCTTTGAAAGGTAGCAGGTGCATTACATAAACCAAAAGGCATACGTCTATAAGCAAAGGTACCAAAAGGGAAAGTAAAAGTGGTCTTTGATTGATCATCAGCTGACACATGTATTTGAGAGAAACCAGAGTAACCATCTAGAAAGCAAAAATGTGTATGTTTGGATAATCTTTCTAGCATTTGATCAATAAAAGGTAAGGGGTAATGATCGTTCTTAGTAGCTTTATTTAATTTGTGGAAATCAATTACCATTCTATAACCTGTAATAATTCTTTGCGGATTCTATTCATCTTTATCATTAGGAACAACAGTAATACCTCCCTTCTTAGGGACACAATGGACAGGACTTACCCACTGACTATCAGCGATGGGATAAATTACACCTGCCTCAAGGAGCTTTAGTATTTCCTTTCTTACCACTTCTTTCATCTTAGGATTCAGCCGTCGTTGGTGATCAATAACTGGTTTGGCATCTTTCTCCAAATTTATTTTGTGTTGGCATAGAGTGGGACTAATGCCCTTAAGATCATCAAGAGTATATCCAATAGCAGCACGGTGCCTCTTCAGAGTTTTCAATAATTTTTCTTCCTCCTTCTCTGAAATGTTAGCACTAATAATAACAGGATATATCTTCTTTTCATCAAGATAAGCATATTTAAGAGTATCAGGTAAAGGTTTAAGCTCAAACACGGGGTCACCCTTGGGTGGAGGAGGATCCCCTTGGATTTCAACAGGCAAGTTGTGTTTCAGAATAGGTCCCTGTTCAAAGGACACTTCATCTATTTCCTTTCTTTCATGCATGAACATATCATTTTCATGGTCTAGCAAATATTGTTCTAAAGGATCACTAGGAGGTACGGCAATAGAAGCAAGACCAATAATTTCATCTTTACTGGGCAATTCTTCTTCACGGTGTTGTCTACGAAATTTAGAGAAATTAAACTCATGAGACATATAACCTAAACCAATAGTAACAACATCCTTTTCGCAGTCTATCTTAGCATTAACAGTGTTCAAGAAGGGTCTACCAAATATAATGGGACAAAAGCTATCTTCTGGGGAACCAAGAACAAGAAAATCAGCAGGATATTTAGTTTTCCCACATAAAGACTTCAACATCTCTAGCAATTCCCATTGGTAAAATGGTATCTCTATTGGCAAGCTTAACTGTGACCTCAATTTCTTCCAACTCAGTAGGTGCAATATCATGCATAATTTCTTTGTATAAGTCAATAGGTATTGCACTAGCACTAGCACCCATATCACACAAGCCATGATAACAATGATCTCCTATTTTAACAGAAATAACAGGCATGCCTACCATAGGTCTATGTTTATCTTTAGCACAAGGTTTAGCAATTCTAGCAGTTTCATCACGGAAATAAATAACATGCCCATCAATATTATCAGCCAAGAGATCTTTAACAATAGCAATATTAGGTTCAACTTTAACTTGCTCAGGAGGTGTATAAGTTCTAATATTGCTTTTACGAACCACAGTTGAAGCTTTAGCATGATCCTTTATTCTAACAGGGAAAGGTGGTTTCTCAACATAGGCAGTAGGAACAATAGGATCATTATAAGTGATAGTCTTTTCTTCAACTTTAATAGGTTCAACTACTTTTACTTCTATGGGAGGATGATATTTAAACCACTTCTCCTTAGGGAGATCAACGTGAGCAGCAAAAGATTCACAAAAAGAAGCTACTATCTCAGAGTCAAGTCCATATTTAGTGCTAAATTTACGGAAAACATCGGTATCCATAAAAGATTTAACACAATCAAACTTAGGTGTTATACCTGACTCCTTACCTTCGTCGAGATTCCAATCTTCAGAGTTACGTTTAATTCTTTCCAATAAATCCCATTTGAGTTCAATAGTCTTCATCATAAAAGAACCAGTACAAGAAGTATCGAGCATGGTGCGATTGTTGTCAGAAAGCCGAGCATAAATTTTTTGAATAATCATTTCTCTTGAGAGCTCATGATTGGGGCATGAATACAACATTGACTTAAGCCTCCCCCAAGCTTGAGCGATGCTTTCTCCTTCGCGAGGCCAAAAATTATATATATAATTACGATCACGATGAACCAGATGCATAGGATAAAACTTCTGATGAAATTCCAATTTCAATCGTTTGTAGTTCCATGATCCCATATCATCACATAGCCTATACCATGTCAATGCATCTCACTTCAAAGATAAAGGGAAGACCTTCTTCTTGATAACATCATCGGGCATACCTGCAAGCTTAAATAATCCACAAACTTCATCCACATAGATTAGGTGCTCATCAGGATGTAATGTTCCATCTCCTGCAAAAGGATTAGCTAGCAGTTTCTCTATCATATCCGAAGGAATTTCAAAGTAAACATTTTCATTTTCAGTAGGTTCAGTAGGTTGAGGAGCAACTCTTTGCTCTACTGGTCGGGGTGAAGATACCACGAACAAGCCCCTCAGAGGATTACTTTCCATAGTAACAAGTGACAGTAAATTTCAGCACACTATATAAAATTTTTCCTTACCGAATTCCACCTAAGAAAGGCGCTTCACTCCCCGGCAATGGCGCCAAAAAAGAGTATTGATGACCCACAAGTATAGGGGATCTATCGTATTCCTTTCGATAAGTAAGAGTGTCGAACCCAACGAGGAGCAGAAGGAAATGATAAGCGGTTTTCAGCAAGGTATTCTGTGCAAGCACTGAAATTGTAGGTAACAGATAGTTTTGTGATAAGATAATTTGTAATGAGCAACAAGTAACAAAAGTAAATAAAGTGCAGCAAGGTGGCCCAATCCTTTTTGTAGAAAAGGACAAGCCTGTACAAACTCTTATATAGAGAAAAGCGCTCCCGAGGACACATGGGAATTATCGTCAAGCTAGTTTTCATCACGTTCATATGATTCGCGTTCGGTACTTTGATAATTTGATATGTGGGTGGACCGGTGCTTGGGTGCTATCCTTACTTGGACAAGCATCCCACTTATGATTAACTCCTTTTGCAAGCATCCGCAACTACAAAAGAAGTATTAAGGTAAACCTAACCATAGCATGAAACATATGGATCCAAATCAGCCCCTTACGAAGCAATGCATAAACTAGGGTTTAAGCTTCTGTCACTCTAGCAACCCATCATCTACTTATTACTTCCCAATTCCTTCCTCTAGGCCTAAATAATGGTGAAGTGTCATGTAGTCGACGTTCACATAACACCACTAGAGGAGAGACAACATACATCTCATCAAAATATCGAACGAATACCAAATTCACATGACTACTAATAGCAAGACTTCTCCCATGTCCCCAGGAACAAACGTAACTACTCACAAAGCATATTCATGTTCCTAATCAGAGGAGTATTAATATGCATAAAGGATATGAACATATGATCTTCCACCAAATAAACCAACTAGCATCAACTACAAGGAGTAATCAACACTACTAGCAACCTACAAGTACCAATCCCAGATTTAGAGACAAGAATTGGATACAAGAGATGAACTAGGGTTTGAGAGGAGATGGTGCTGGTGAAGATGTTGATGGAGATTAGCCCCCTCCCGATGAGAGGAGCGTTGGTGATGATGATGGCGATGATTTCCCCCTCCCGGAGGGAAGTATCCCCGGCAGAACAGCTCCGCCAGAGCCCTAGATTGGTTCCGCCAAGGTTCTGCCTCGTGGCGGCGGAGTCTCGTCCCGAAAGCTTGCTTCTAATTTTTCTTCGGACGAAAGACTTCATATAGCAGAAGATGGGCACCAGAGGGCCAACAGGGGGCCCACGAGGCAGGGGGCGCTCCCACGGGGTAGGGCGCGCCCCCACCCTCGTGGCCAGGGTGTGGGCCCCCTCTGGTATTTCTTCCGCTCAGTATTTTTCATTATTTCCAAAAATAACTTCCGTGGAGTTTCAGGACTTTTGGAGTTGTGCAGAATAGGTCTCTAATATTTGCTCCTTTTCCAGCCCTGAATTCCAGCTTCCGATATTCTCCCTCCTTATGTAAACCTTGTAAAATAAGAGAGAATAGGCGTAAGTATTGTGACATAATGTGTAATAACAGCCCATAATGCAATAAATATCGATATAAAAGCATGATGCAAAATGGACGTATCATGAACCTCGAGGGTGGATCCTCTTATGTTCACCTTGATGATTACATCGAGTGGAATCCTCTGTGGGTGATTCCTTGGGTTTTCCCCTTGATGTTTGGACACACGGTTACCTTGACTTTACTTGAGACCCTTGGGAAAGTCGGGCGGGCCCGGAGAGCACCCGCAAGATGGTTACGAGGCACGGCCGGGCCGGCAGGCCGCCCCCGAGTGGGCTGGGCTAGCCCTTGACGTATTTCCTCAAGACGGGGTCACATTATCGTGAGTCTCTGCTCGTCTCCGCACGCTAATAATACAGTATGGTTTGGGTATTTGTTCTGAGTTGGCCTTTGTCCTTTACGCACTAACCACCACGCGAGAATAGTTATGGGCCTCGACGTCATGGTATCAGCCGAAGCTTTGTCAAACGTCCAGTTCAGCATTGCGGCACGACCTGGTCGGCGCCCCAGTGGAGGTGGCCTGGATCGCCCTGCGCGCAACGATCCGGAGTGCAACAGGCGATGGGCCCAGACCCCGGAGTGCTTAGGATGTAGACCGGCGGGGACCTCTCTGCTGAGCCTAGGTAGGGCTGTGACATGTTGATTCTCCGAGGCCGGGCATTGACCCAGAAAAGTGGATCCTGCCAGAGTGATCGAGCGTGTTGGAAAACATGGTGCACCCCTGCAGGGAAGTTATCAATTCGAATACCGTGTCCTTGGTAATGGACGTTCAGACTTATATCCTGATCTTATACAACTAGAAATGGATACTTGATATGTGATGGATATGTTGGCTACGGGATTGCTTTCTCGCAGAGAGTCGAGGAAGGATCACTGGGCCTTAATGTTACAACATGCTTGTTAATTAAACTGCTATTCTTTACTCTTCTACATGCTGCAAGATGCTTGGAGCTGCTTGAAGATGCTAGTCTTCGATAGGCTAGGCCTTCCCCTCTATTCTGGCATTATGCAGCTCAGTGCACAGATACAACCCTTCCATTTGATACCATTGCATACTTAGTATAGATCTGATGCTTGCGAGTACTTTGGATGACTACTCACGGTTGCTTTGCTACCCCTTTTCCCCCTTCCTTCTTCTTTCCGGTTGATGCAACCAGATGGTGGATCCCTGGAGCCAGATGCCACCGCCGACGGATACTACTACCTGGAGGCCGCCGAAGGCCAGGAGTAGTTAGGAGGTCCCAGGCAGGAGGCCTTGCCTCTTCGATCATGTTGCTTTTGTGCTAGCCTTCTTAAGGCATCCTTGATTAACTTATGTCTGTACTCAGATATTGTTGCTTCCACTGACTCTTGTGCTTTCGAGCTTCTGTATTCGAGCCCTCGAGGCCCCTGGCTTGTAATATGAAGCTTGTATTATTTTATTTGTGTCTAGAGTTGTGTTGTGATATCTTCCCGTGAGTCCCTGATCTTGATCATACACATTTGCGTGTATGATTAGTGTACGGTCGAATCGGGGGCATCACAAGTTGGTATCAGAGCCGACTGCCTGTAGGAACCCCCTTTCCAACTCCTTGGCCGAAGTTGAGTCTAGTCTTTGAAAAACTGATTTACTAACATGGCTGTGTGGCTTACGGGCCCACGTCGCCAATTGGTTGGTATTAGGATCTTTTATTCCTCGTCTATACTCTGGGACTCTGATCTCTCTTCTATTCGGGTTAAATGATTTTGCTAACTCTATCCTAGGTTCTCGTGATCACATCCATCCGGAGATTTGTATTACATCTTTCTTGATTTGGGAGCCAGGATCTGCTTCGCATTGTTCACGGGCCGCAGGATCCTTTTATCGAGGGCACCCTGCGTCGTCCCCTGCAGATTGCTCGCTCTAGTGGTTTTCTCCGACGTGGATGTAGCCTTTGCTATGTCTCGTTGTTGTATCCTTCCATCGCGTGCCGCCTAGTATGTCTAGGAAGATTCTCTTGTCCGAACTCATACTAACGATGTGTAAATGGCTCTGTATATGTATATGTATGTCTTTAATGACTACTGCTTTGTACATACTGCACCTTTGCTCATTGTTCAAGTTACATCATGGATGACTCCATACACCTGCTCCACCCCTTGTTAAACTGCTCCCTGATGTTTTTAGCAGGATGGCTGACGATCCTCCACCTCCGCCCTATATTGTCGCAATGATGCAGCAGTTTGAGCTGAATCGTCAGTTTATGACTAGGGTAATGGCCCAGTTCCCGAACCAGAATGCTCATCAACAGCCTGCCCCAATAACACTGCCAGAATTTGTGCGCCTCAACCCGTCCATTTTCCAGAACTCCACCAATCCTATGGATGCTGATGATTGGCTTCGTGACATCATGTTTGAGATGGAGTCAGCTAATGTTGCCCCTGCCAGTTATGTCACCTTTGCGACATTTCACCTGAAGGGTTCAGCTGCTCAATGGTGGGAAAGCCACAGGGGTATGCTGCCTGCAGAGACTGTAACCACTTGGCAGGAATATCAGTTAGCCTTTCATGCACGACACATTCCTCAAGGTCTGATAGACCAGAAGAAGAAGGAGTTCCGCAAACTCTCACAGGGCACACTGACCGTGGATGAATATCAGAGGAAATTCCTTGAATTATCTCGCTATGTGTAACATCCCAATTTTTTCAATTTGGAATGTTATACATAGATCATCATTTGCATATCATGATTTATTGCATTTTGACAAATCCTCGATAAATCCCAAGCAACTCAAGGACCCGCGGAGAGAGTTGGGGATTTTCTCAAATTTTCTTATTTGATTTTCAAACGAGGATTGGGATTTTAACTATTTTTCTCTCCGGAAAAATATTTCAATTTATAAATAAACGAGAGGAGAAAATATGACTTCTCCAAAAATATTGAAATACTGGAGGAAAAATGTTAAAATCATTATTTGGAATTTATTGGATTTTATTTGCAATTTTTATTGCATTTAAAAATATGCATGTTTACAAAATATTTATTTTTGATTTTAAAAATGTTCACCCTATTCTAGATTTTCTAACTAGACGGGGAAAATTTATTTCATATTTTTCTGATTTATATTTATTTTTCTATGCAATATTTTCCGCGGAACATATTTAAAAAAAATACCGCGCCGCGCCGACTGGGCCGAGCCCAGCCGACGGCCCACGCCCCGCCGCGACCTCTCCTTCTTCCCCACGCCGCCGGAGTCCGCCGGGAGCACGAAGCCGCCGCCGCCTCGGGCTTTGCCCCTCCCCCAAGCCCTCTAGCCCCCTACCTATATATAGCCCCCCTCCGTTTTTGCCGCCACCATCGCCGGAGAAGCCGCCGCCGCCGCCCCGCATCTAGCCGCCCGCCGCCGCCTGCCGTTCGCCTCGCCCCTCGCCGCCGGGAGCGCCGGAGCCCCGCCCCCTCGCCCGCCGGAGCCGCCGCCCGAGCCCCGCACCCCCGCCGCCCCTCACGCCCCGCCGGAGCCCCTCGCCGGAGCGAGCCCGACGAGGTACTGCCCGTGTTCGCGTTGACCGGTTTTTGAAAAAAAACTTTTGTTTTTAAAAAAAAACCCTAGATCGGTTTTTTTTCGGTTTTCATATTTCACGAGCGTTCACCGAGCCGTTCGTTTTAACGAACGCGTTCGTCGGTTTTTCTTTGTTAACGAACGTCCGTTATTTAACCGTTCGTCCTTTTTTCTTTTTCGTCGAATTTTCGCGTTATTTTCTCAGATTCGATTTCTGATCGAAACTTCGAATCTGTTTAACTTCTCGCTCGTTTATCGGAATCAGGCGATTCAAGCGCCTAGAGTTTCGTCTCGAAATTCTCTTTCCGTTTAACCTACTCAAACAAGTTTTTGCTACAGTAAAATTTGACCTAGATCCAGATTAGCAAACGAAGTTTCTTTCTTTCGCCGTTTGACTTTCGTTGCTTCTTTCGAGTTGATTCTTTTTGCAAACCGGAGTTCTTAAGTTGAACTTTCTGGTTGGATCTTTCATTCGAGTTTTACCTATGCATTAGCTGAGTACTGATTGTATGCTTGTTTGTTTGCGATAGAGTACCCGGAGTGTGCCGCTTGTTACTTCGACTCGCTAGGTTTTGTGGATCATCAGCAAGGCAAGTAACACTTTGATCATACCCCGTTCATACCCAGTTTTATTGCATTAGATCTATTTCCTCGAACACATTGCATGATTAGGATCTAATTAAACTGTGGGTATTGGGAAGTAGTTGAGGTAGTACCTATCACCTGTTTACTATCACACCCTTGGGAGTTACTTCTACGTTGCTTTTATTATTGCCATGCTATGCTCGTAGACGTGGATTGGGTTTGAGAGATATTCATGACAGATGTGAGTGTTTAATAATTGTTCAACTTAAGGTGGCAACTAAAACTCACATCTGGGTGGATTGAGACACCTGGAGAACCCAGTGTTGTCTGTATGTATAAGGTCCGCCACCCAGGCTCAAAGGGATCATAAGATTGTTCATGCTAGAAACTTCCATGTGCAGCCGCAAGCTATTATGGGCTCTAGCATAGCTGAGTAGGTTACAGGATCTCTTGAAGAGGTGGACTAGCAGATGTAGGGGAAAGTAGGTGTACCGGTCCATCCAGAGTAGAGAGTGACTGTTTCTGAAAGACTGTGTCTCGGTCATCCGTTTCTCAAACATCATGCAGTGCGAGAATCAAGCGGAGGCGATCGAGTCTTGTGGGAAAAGTGCACAAACCTCTGCAGAGTGTACAAACTGATCATGATTAGCCGTGTCCCCGGTTATGGACAACTTGAGTATCTAGTACCTGGATTATCATTTGAATCTCATCACCGTGATACTTATAATTAATTTTGTTGGGTTAATGATGATACTTAATTGGGATTGAGTTGGAGGTACCTTCTCAATGTTTCAACCACCATGATAGATAAATAAAATTTATTCCTTTGCAGTAGGATAAAATTGGCTTTTCGCAAAACTGTAACCATAGAGCCTTTCCACCAGCCATATATGCATATAGTATAGCCTTATCATTGTTCATTGCTCTCTATGTGTTGCTTTGCCAGCATATTCTATGTGCTGACCCGTTTCGGGCTGCAACGTTTCATGTTGCAGACTTTTCAGACGACGAGTAAGGTGCCTTAGGTCGTGGTCTTATACTCAGTGATGCCGCTGGAGTTGATGGACTCACTTATCTTCCAAGTCTTCCGCTGTTATCGTTATTAGATGGCCTTAAGCCATGTTTTTTTTACTTATCTCTTTGGAGATATTCGATGTAATAAGTGTGTGATTGCTACTCTGTTATAAATCCTCCATTTGTACTGTGCGTGTCAGCATTACTGATCCAGGGATGACACTGGTGCACAGCAGCACAGGCCATTTGAGGTCTGGTCGCTACAAAGTTGGTATCAGAGCCAGGTTGACTATAGGACACGACCACTAAGCTTAAGCCCTAGAAAACTTCTCTCTTCTCATTTCTGACTCTTCTCCACTTTCTACTCTTTTAGGAATGGCGAATGCAAGGAGCAAGTTCATGCAACCAGATGAAGACACACCATTTGGACGACATTTGAAGGAAGTCACCAAGTACTTGAACATAGGAATACCAAGCGTCACCGGAACCTGCAACGCTACATTAGCTGAAGAGGAGAGCTGGAAGATTCAAGTTATCATTCCAGGAAGGATGTTTAGTGCCATAAGATTGGTTTTCGAAGCACCAACTTGGAGCTTAGGGAAGAGCATGGCCGCACACGTCGCCATGGGACGCATTGGAGAAGTCTATCACCAGGAGCTTAAGGATACAATTTATCAAATTTGTGGACGTCGAGACGCGCAATGGGAGATGATCAAGACCAAGAAGGATGGATCGATTGCAGCTTTCATCCAGGAGCAGAACCAACATATTCGACGCCAGGAGAACCAGATATGCACGGACAAGGAAGAACTGAAGAAGGCATTCACGAAGATCAAGGAGCTCCAAGAAGAACTCAAGGCTACACGCGAAGATTATTTGGAGGAAATCAACGCACTAGTAGGGAAGATTGACGACCTGGAGAATAAGATCGGAGCATTCGTGGGAAATCCAGTGCCAAAAGCAGAAGTCGACGAATGCACTTGTCCGGATAACTACATCATCATCGATGACACCGACTCGGAACCAAGTGAAGGCGAATGGATTGATGAAGCTGGAGCAGACATCATGGAGTTGTGACGCCCCCGATTTGACCGTACACTAATCATGCACGCAAATGTGTACGATCAAGATCAGGGACTCACGGGAAGATATCACAACACAACTCTACAACATAAATAAGTCATACAAGCATCATAATACAAGCCAGGGGCCTCGAGGGCTCGAATACAAGTGCTCGATCATAGACGAGTCAGCGGAAGCAACAATATCTGAGTACAGACATAAGTTAAACAGATTTGCCTTAAGAAGGCTAGCACAAAAGTAGCAACGATCGAAAAGGCAAGGCCTCCTGCCTGGGACCTCCCAACTACTCCTCGAAGCCGAACTCCATGTAGCATCACCCTCGGGATCTCTAGCTCCTGGACTCCAGCATCTGGTTGCGACAATCCGGTATAGAAAAGGGGAAAAGAGGGAGAAAAGCAACCGTGAGTACTCATCCAAAGTACTCGCAAGCAAGGAGCTACACTACATATGCATGGGTATATGTGTAAAGGGGCATATCAGTGGACTGAACTGCAGAATGCCAGAATAAAAGGGGATAGCTAGTCCTGTCGAAGACTACGCTTCTGGTCATCTCCATCTTGCAGCATGTAGAAGAGAGTAGATTGAAGTCCTCCAAGTAGCATCGCATAGCATAATCCTACCCGGCGATCCCCTCCTCGTCGCCCTGTTAGAGAGCGATCACCGGGTTGTATCTGGCACTTGGAAGGGTGTATTTTATTCAGTATCCAGTTCTAGTTGTCATAAGGTCAAGGTACAACTCCGGGTCGTCCTTTTACCGAGGGACACGGCTATTCGAATAGATAAACTTCCCTGCAGGGGTGCACCACATAACCCAACACGCTTGATCCCATTTGGCCGGACACACTTTTCTGGGTCATGCCCGGCCTCGTAAGATCAACGCGTCGCAGCCCCACCTAAGCACAACAGAGAGTTCAGCACGCCGGTCTAATCCTATGCGCGCAGGGGTCTGGGCCCATCGCCCTATGCACACCTGCACGTTGCGTACGCGGCCGGAAGCAGACCTAGCCTAGTGGCATTCCAGTCCAATCCGGCGCGCGCCACTCAGTCGCTGACGTCAAGAAGGCTTCGGCTGATACCACGACGCCGGGATACCCATAACTACTCCCACGTAGATGGTTAGTGCGTATAGACCAAATGGCCAGACTCAGATCAAATACCAAGAACTCGTTAAGCGTGTTAAGTGTCCGCGAACGCCGATCAAGGCCAGGCCCACCTCTCTCCTAGGTGGTCTCAACCTGCCCTGTCGCTCCGCCACAAAGTAACAGTCGGGGGCCGTCAGGAACCCAGGCCCACCTCTACCGGGGTGGAGCCACCTGTCCTTTCAGCCCCCTCATCAGAATCACTTGCGGGTACTCCTCGAGCCGACCCGACTTTAGTCACCACATGTGTCATGTATATAATGTATATAGTATATACCCGTGATCACCTCCCGAAGTGATCACGGCCCAGTAGTATAGCATGGCAGACGGACAAGAGTGTAGGGCCACTGATGGTTCACTAGCATCCTATACTAAGCAGTAGGATAGCAGGTAAGGGTAACAACTGTAGCAACAATGACAGGCTATGCAACAGAATAGGATTAATCGAAAGCAGTAACATGCTACACTACTCTAATGCAAGTAGTAGAGAATAGAGTAGGCGATATCTGGTGATCAAGGGGGGGCTTGCCTGGTTGCTCTGGCAAGTAGGAGGGGTCGTCAACTCCGTAGTCGAACTGGGCAGCAGCAGTGCCGGTCTCGTAGTCTACCGGAGAGAAGAGGGGGAAGAAACAGTAAATACAATGCAAACATAAGCATGACCATGCGTGGCATGACAACGAGCGGTACTAGGTGTGTCCTAATGCGACAGTAGGTGGTACCGGCGAAGGGGGGGGACATCCGGGAAAGTATTCCCGATGTTTTGCGTTTCGGACAGACGGACCGGAGGGGGAAAGTTGCGAGTTCGATAGGTTAGGGAGGTGTGGTGGACGAACGGACTGCGTATCCGGATTCGTCTGGTCGTTCTGAGCAACTTTCATGTACAAAGTTTTTCGATCCGAGTTACGGTTAATTTACTATGATTTTTCAAAGATTTAAGCAATCTTCTGAATTTATTATAATTCGAAAATAAACATTAAATTGCTATGGGCACCCAGTTCTGTGTACACAGAAGTGTACACAGAGGATGACAAGTGGGCCAGGGGAGGTCCAGTCAGCAGTTGACCAGTCAACTGTTGACTGGTCAATAGGGTTAAAGTGGACCCACATGTCATTGTCACATTAGGTTAATTAGCTAATTAGCTAGGCTATCTAATTAATTAATTTAATTAAACAAGATTACTTAAGTTAATTAAGTGTTTAACTAATTAATTAATTATGCTTATTAATATATATTTTCACATTTCCTTTCTTTTTTTTCTTTTTTTTTGGGGGGAGGGGCCCCAGCTGCCAGTGGCACAAAGGCCACTGGAGCGGGCACGGCTAACGGGCGCTGCCCGGGCGGAGGCCGAACCCGCCCCGGTGCGAGGCGAGGCGAGGCGCGTCGGGGCGCCGGCAGCCGGCAGGAACGGCTGCAGGGCCAAGCGTCGTGGGGGCAGCCGTAGGAGGGGGGCAAGGCCATGCGGAGGCTGACGCCGGCGGCGAGGCGTGCTCGCGGTGCGAGCAACGGCGACGCGAGTCGCGGACGACAGAGGGGCGAGCCGGGCGCGGCCAGGGCGCGCCGGACGACGACGGGGAGAAGGGAGAAGGGGGAAACGGGCGGCGCTCACAGCGGAGCGTAGGGGAGCGGCAGTGGGCTCGGGTGGGGCCGGGGAGGCGGTCGGCGACGTCGTGGCGAGGTCGCGTCGGCGTAGGGGCAGGCGACCCGAGGCGGCACCGGGCGGCGGCGTCGAGGCTGCGTTGACGAGCAGCGGCGGCGGGGTCGTCCGTCGGTGGGGAGGCCTTCGGGCGACGGCGGGGTAGCGCCGGGCGGCGTCGGCGAGGTGGCGGCGTGGTCAGCGCGGCGGGTGGCCTAGCGAGCGGCGACGAGGCGCCTACGCCCGATCTAGAACGAGGGGAGGCAGAGGGGGAGTGGGGGCGAGCAACGTGGGAGTGGGGGGGCGCGTGGGTGGACCGATCTAGGTCACCGGGGGAGTGGGGTGGGTTGTAGGCGCGGTTGGGCCGGGGGAGGGAGTTGGGTCGGCCTGGCTGGGCCATGGCCCAGTTGGGCCGAGCGGGAGTACTTTCTATTTTTTTGTTTTTGTTTTTTTTAATTATTTCTTTTCTGTTATATTTTGTTCCTCCTATTATTTTAGTTTTATAAAATGCCAAATGAACACCTAAATTAGTATTACTAATTAGTCCACTGCCACAATTAACTTGGCACCTAAAATAAAATACTTTGTAAGTTTTTTAGTATTTAAAGTATTTAAATAATAGTTTTGCTACTGTTTTATTACCATTTGAATATTTGAACATTTTATAAAAGTGTGGTTCTCCACCATAATTACCTGCGCATTATTTGGCACAACCCGAACATTTTAGTTTTAAAGTTTGAAAACTTTTGTTGTTTGCCTTTTATTAAATTTTGAATTTGAATTGGTTTTTGAACTAACGCGTGATTATCAACACTAACAGAGGTGACGTGGCATCATCAGCGTAGGTTTACTGTAGCATAATTATCCGGGCGTCACAATTCTCCTCCACTACAAGAAATCTCGTCCCGAGATTTAAGAGGGAAGTAAAGGGGGAAGGTTCGGGTTACGAAATTCTAGGGAGCGTTCTTGGTCTTGGTTGTTCTTCTCGAAGAGGTTGATCCATTACATTGATGTCTTCATTCTGCTGTTTCAGGTCATCATGATAAAGTTGTCGTCCTTTCTTCGGGAACTCCATCGTACTTACGACAGAGTAAGGGGGTATTCTGGAAGAACGGACTTCTGCAGGGTTTACTATCTGGTCAATATCATTGGGGAAGGTGGCGGAAAGTATCTCTCGAACTAAACCTTAAGAAAAGCCGAGAGCAAGTAAGAAAGTACCATGAGAAGTTTCAAACGGGTAGGCAATCGTTCGAAGCCTGAAACAAAGTGTGAAAGGGGTTCAAAGCAATCGGAATAAGTATTATGTCTGATGCCAATATAGATCAGTAGGACGGTGGTCCGTGAATTACATACGAGGCCACGCGCGATGAATAAATTTGGGAACAGGGGGTGCACAGGAGAGTCAGGTTTCGATCCTGTGGAACTGTGGGTTATGGGCCCACCATGTGGGTTAAAAGTAGGAAGGGCGGTGACATCTTGCACGATCATGATAGCAAGGCATGGCAGAGGGTAGCCTGTCAGTTATATGTCAGCAACATCGTCGGTACCAAGGGCGAGGGACGAAGAGAACCATTTTCCTGCTCGTTGAAACGAGGCGGACCATTAGGCAAAGTTCTCGTCCATCGGTGGTTACCGAAATGTCACCAACAATAATAACAGGGTCTTACTGACAGAGTTGTACACCGAGGTGTTTACATAAGCAGGAGAATATTACTGCTTAGATCATATAGATCACCAGAAAGGTTAAACCAAACAATGGAAAGGAAAATATGATTATCAGATTAAACAGAAGAATGGAAAGGAAAATGTGTTTAAACACATATTTCAAGGTTATATCCTTCCCAAGGACAAGCTGAGCATGATATTCATGACAGGATATAATGTAGAAAACTCTTTAGGTAGGGGAGAGAAATTTCATGACATTACCCATACAACGGTGTTTGGATAATTGAGCAGGAAACATTTAGCATTGGGCTTCAAATGTTCCTGTTGAAAATCGGAGTACCATAGACATGCTTCGAGATAGCATTGACATGGTCAACAGGTGAAGATCAGACTTTGGAAACAAAAAGGATCCATCAGGAACAACTTATAGAATAAGTCTTACAATTTCCTCATGGAAGAACAGCTAACCTTGCTAAAAGGGAAAACTTATAACAATAGGTCCTCCCGCCAGGTGTGCTGGGTATCATCACCTTACCGGGTCATAAATAGGCCAATGTTATAACTCTTGGAAATATGTTCCAACCATCATATCTGACCGAGATTCAGATCTGATTGGTGTGAGGATAACTCAGACTTAGGAGGCCTGAGAAGAAAGGTGCAACACAAATTGTCGAAACGACATCGAAGATTCTCGGGAGATGAACTATGGATGCGAGTTCCGGACCTGGGTTCACCATTACATCAAGGAGAGGTGAGGAGGTGACTGATTGACTCAGCGACAATCCATTGAGATTTCCAAAAGATGGATTTCCACCACTATGTGAACAAGGAGATAACATTAGCTAGATCGAATGACTTAATGATGTATGCTCGAGGAAAACATACACAGTTAAACATTGGTTGAAATGTGCACCCGAAATATGGGCTAGGTAGCACAATCAATGTTCGAATGATGATTCATTAAGCCATAGACGTAGAATGAAACTATAGACCAATAACTTCAAAGCAATAGGGTTGCTAGAAGTTTAGAATTCACACACCACAGACCATTGGTCGGTATTCCTTTTAGAAACAACACGGGGACCAAGAAAGAATGGTGATGGGGAGAAGTATCACTGTACCAAGATGTCATACGAGGTGGTGAAATTCTTACGACATACTTGACATAAAAGATGGTAATACTCCAAGGTAGAACATATCATAAGCTAGATAGCAAGGAAATCAAGGTACAACACAAAACACGAACAAGTTTGTGTTGAATGGAAGGCGACAAAATGGTCGATGATAAAACAAATCATCGAGGGCAAGGATGGTATTTCTCATCCAGAATTCGATAGATATCTTGGAAGAGCTCAGAATGTTGATGATGTTCACGACACATTTGTAGCGAGAATTTATGAAGAGGTAATCGATCGGCGATGACATCAAGTCAAAGGAATGATGAAGCGAAAAGTTATTGGAACCAGGGGTACGACACAAACTCGAAATCAAGCTTGCTGTTCAAGGCGAAATGATATGACGAGGAAAATCGACGTAAGCTTAGCTCAGCGTCGAAGGTGGTGCTCCGGGAATAAAGACCAGGTAGCACAGTTAAAATCGGCACGATAATAACATAGCCGAGCAGGCTAGGGATGACGTGATCGAGTACGAACTCGTAAACAAAGGAGATTATTAAGAGTTGTTTAATCATGATGCGGACTCGATTCAGTTATCGATGTCCTTGAGTGTTTAATAACTCGGAGCCCGTGAAAAATTGGAATCCATGAGAATGTAATATTTGATGGAGAACTCATAAGAAGTTATGCAGTTCCGTGATAATCTCGAGATACCAGGGGGTAATACTCGACGACAGATCAAAGTAGAGGTTGGAGTGGGGTATTGATCCGTAGAAGACAAGTACTTCCTCTCGTCTGAGAAATGGAATCAAAGGAGATCAATCATGGTCAGAACCACGATTCCAAAGGATCAATTCACATATACCAGATGATATTATATCAAGGAAAAAGTTATTATTATAAGAAGCTTCCATGATAGGATATACATCGTGTCCATGGGCATGAACACAAAGGTTCAAGGTCGACTCCCACTTCTTCATTGCATAACCTTCCATTCGCCTCTCGTATTTTGATAATGACATTAGTTGTCGAAAGTTTTACCTGGTGCAATACCAGATAAGTATGTCCCGCGAAATCTTTCGGGTTCACACAGATTAAGGAAGGCATAGGTTCAACCCATCGGGGCATCGTAGTAAGATATACTACAAACTTCAGGAGTAAATAACACAAGCTCAAAAGTAGAGCATGGTTCACAAAGCAGAGGATACAATTTACCAAAGGCATCAGGTATCCGAGGAAAAGCTCACAAGCTTATTTAATATGAAGGACATTGTCGGATAAGATCCGACAAAAGGGTCTGGTGGTCCACAAGAGATCTGATGTGAGCATTAGTACTCAACCAGAGGAAGAAAGAATGCCAGGAGATCAGACTATAGAAACAACTGACTAACTCAAAGTTCAAATGCAAAAGAATTATGATTTCCAAATCATGGGGTCAGAAGCAACGCTCTGATCAAGGATGGATAAGTTGAGTAGGCTTAGGGGTACAATCGATGGCAATTTGATAGGTCGAGATCCAGCTCACGTTTAAAATGACGTCTGAGCCGGAAGAATGAATTCTAGGATATGATTGAGGATTGCGAGCATTCGCAACAAATTGAATCAACGGACTCAAAATGATAATGACAAGAGATGCCAATAAGATTACGAGACTTATGGGATTAACCATAATGCAAGCAAACAAGAATTTCAAGAGCAATAGGCTCCTGAGGATTTTCGAAAGATCGAATAGTATTTTGAAGACTATTGTGGAATACTTGAATCAACTGGGGATGACCGGATACTCGGTAAGTGCGAGAATTATCCGTAGGGGTATTCAGGTGACAAAGAACAGCAAGGCAGTAAGCTCAAAGGATTCTCGGAACAACAGAGAGAATTTCGGGGTATCTTGTAATAACAAGATCAACTGGGAAACATTGTATGAATGGCGAGTATACGTGGTTATCCATAGGAGTTTATCGATGAAAGGGAATTGCAAAAGCGATGAACACAAGTTCTCGGGTTATCAGCGGAGAGTATCTTCAGGGTCTTCACGTGCAGCAGACGATCATCAGTAATAAGGGGCTCTCCGGGTGAAAGTGATAACGAGATCCTAATGTTAGATTTAGCAAAATTCATTTAACCCGAATAGAAGAGATGTCAGAGTCCCAGAGTATAGGTCGAGGAGTAAAAGATCCTAATACCACCCAATGGCGACGTGGGCCCGTAAGACACACAGCCATGTTAGTAAAAGTTTTGTAATGTCTAGACTCGACTTCGGCCAAGGAGTGTGGAAAGGGGGATTCCTACAGGCAGTCGGCTCTGATACCAACTTGTGACGCCCCCGATTTGACCGTACACTAATCATGCACGCAAATGTGTACGATCAAGATCAGGGACTCACGGGAAGATATCACAACACAACTCTACAACATAAATAAGTCATACAAGCATCATAATACAAGCCAGGGGCCTCGAGGGCTCGAATACAAGTGCTCGATCATAGACGAGTCAGCGGAAGCAACAATATCTGAGTACAGACATAAGTTAAACAAGTTTGCCTTAAGAAGGCTAGCACAAAAGTAGCAACGATCGAAAAGGCAAGGCCTCCTGCCTGGGACCTCCTAACTACTCCTCGAAGCCGAACTCCATGTAGAATCATCCCTCGGGATCTCTAGCTCCTGGACTCCAGCATCTGGTTGCGACAATCAGGTATAGAAAAGGGGAAAAGAGGGAGAAAAGCAACCGTGAGTACTCATCCAAAGTACTCGCAAGCAAGGAGCTACACTACATATGCATGGGTATATGTGTAAAGGGGCCATATCAGTGGACTGAACTGCAGAATGCCAGAATAAAGGGGATAGCTAGTCCTGTCGAAGACTACGCTTCTGGCATCCTCCATCTTGCAGCATGTAGAAGAGAGTAGATTGAAGTCCTCCAAGTAGCATCGCATAGCATAATCCTACCCGGCGATCCCCTCCTCGTCGCCCTGTTAGAGAGCGATCACCGGGTTGTATCTGGCACTTGGAAGGGTGTATTTTATTCAGTATCCAGTTCTAGTTGTCATAAGGTCAAGGTACAACTCCGGGTCGTCCTTTTACCGAGGGACACGGCTATTCGAATAGATAAACTTCCCTGCAGGGGTGCACCACATAACCCAACACGCTCGATCCCATTTGGCCGGACACACTTTTCTGGGTCATGCCCGGCCTCGTAAGATCAACGCGTCGCAGCCCCACCTAAGCACAACAGAGAGGTCAGCACGCCGGTCTAATCCTATGCGCGCAGGGGTCTGGGCCCATCGCCCTATGCACACCTGCACGTTGCGTACGCGGCCGGAAGCAGACCTAGCCTAGTGGCGTTCCAGTCCAATCCGGCGCGCGCCACTCAGTCGCTGACGTCAAGAAGGCTTCGGCTGATACCACGACGCCGGGATACCCATAACTACTCCCGCGTAGATGGTTAGTGCGTATAGACCAAATGGCCAGACTCAGATCAAATACCAAGAACTCGTTAAGCGTGTTAAGTATCCGCGAACGCCGACCAGGGCCAGGCCCACCTCTCTCCTAGGTGGTCTCAACCTGCCCTGTCGCTCCGCCACAAAGTAACAGTCGGGGGCCGTCAGGAACCCAGGCCCACCTCTACCGGGGTGGAGCCACCTGTCCTTTCAGCCCCCTCATCAGAATCACTTGCGGGTACTCCTCGAGCCGACCCGACTTTAGTCACCACATGTGTCATGTATATAATGTATATAGTATATACCCGTGATCACCTCCCGAAGTGATCACGGCCCAGTAGTATAGCATGGCAGACGGACAAGAGTGTAGGGCCACTGATGGAACACTAGCATCCTATACTAAGCAGTAGGATAGCAGGTAAGGGTAACAACTGTAGCAACAATGACAGGCTATGCAACAGAATAGGATTAATCGAAAGCAGTAACATGCTACACTACTCTAATGCAAGTAGTAGAGAATAGAGTAGGCGATATCTGGTGATCAAGGGGGGGGCTTGCCTGGTTGCTCTGGCAAGTAGGAGGGGTCGTCAACTCCGTAGTCGAACTGGGCAGCAGCAGTGTCGGTCTCGTAGTCTACCGGAGAGAAGAGGGGGAAGAAACAGTAAATACAATGCAAACATAAGCATGACGATGCGTGGCATGACAACGAGCGGTACTAGGTGTGTCCTAATGCGACAGTAGGTGGTACCGGCGAAGGGGGGGGACATCCGGGAAAGTATTCCCGATGTTTTGCGTTTCGGACAGACGGACCGGAGGGGGAAAGTTGCGAGTTCGATAGGTTAGGGAGGTGTGGTGGACGAACGGACTGCGTATCCGGATTCGTCTGGTCGTTCTGAGTAACTTTCATGTACAAAGTTTTTCGATCCGAGTTACGGTTAATTTACTATGATTTTTCAAAGATTTAAGCAATCTTTTGAATTTATTATAATTCGAAAATAAACATTAAATTGCTATGGGCACCCAGTTCTGTGTACACAGAAGTGTACACAGAGGATGACAAGTGGGCCAGGGGAGGTCCAGTCAGCAGTTGACCAGTCAACTGTTGACTGGTCAATAGGGTTAAAGTGGACCCACATGTCATTGTCACATTAGGTTAATTAGCTAATTAGCTAGGCTATCTAATTAATTAATTTAATTAAACAAGATTACTTAAGTTAATTAAGTGTTTAACTAATTAATTAATTATGCTTATTAATATATATTTTTACATTTCCTTTCTTTTTTTTCTTTTTTTTTTGGGGGGAGGGGCCCCAGCTGCCAGTGGCACAAAGGCCACTGGAGCGGGCACGGCTAACGGGCGCTGCCCGGGCGGAGGCCGAACCCGCCCCGGTGCGAGGCGAGGCGAGGCGCGTCGGGGCGCCGGCAGCCGGCAGGAACGGCTGCAGGGCCAAGCGTCGTGGGGGCAGCCGTAGGAGGGGGGCAAGGCCATGCGGAGGCTGACGCCGGCGGCGAGGCGTGCTCGCGGTGCGAGCAACGGCGACGCGAGTCACGGACGACAGAGGGGCGAGCCGGGCGCGGCCAGGGCGCGCCGGACGACGACGGGGAGAAGGGAGAAGGGGGAAACGGGCGGCGCTCACAGCGGAGCGTAGGGGAGCGGCAGTGGGCTCGGGTGGGGCCGGGGAGGCGGTCGGCGACGTCGTGGCGAGGTCGCGTCGGCGTAGGGGCAGGCGACCCGAGGCGGCACCGGGCGGCGGCGTCGAGGCTGCGTTGACGAGCAGCGGCGGCGGGGTCGTCCGTCGGTGGGGAGGCCTTCGGGCGACGGCGGGGTAGCGCCGGGCGGCGTCGGCGAGGTGGCGGCGTGGTCAGCGCGGCGGGTGGCCTAGCGAGCGGCGACGAGGCGCCTACGCCCGATCTAGAACGAGGGGAGGCAGAGGGGGAGTGGGGGCGAGCAACGTGGGAGTGGGGGGCGCGTGGGTGGACCGATCTAGGTCACCGGGGGAGTGGGGTGGGTTGTAGGCGCGGTTGGGCCGGGGGAGGGAGTTGGGTCGGCCTGGCTGGGCCATGGCCCAGTTGGGCCGAGCGGGAGTACTTTCTATTTTTTTGTTTTTGTTTTTTTAATTAATTCTTTTCTGTTATATTTTGTTCCTCCTATTATTTTAGTTTTATAAAATGCCAAATGAACACCTAAATTAGTATTACTAATTAGTCCACTGCCACAATTAACTTGGCACCTAAAATAAAATACTTTGTAAGTTTTTTAGTATTTAAAGTATTTAAATAATAGTTTTGCTACTGTTTTATTACCATTTGAATATTTGAACATTTTATAAAAGTGTGGTTCTCCACCATAATTACCTGCGCATTATTTGGCACAACCCGAACATTTTAGTTTTAAAGTTTGAAAACTTTTGTTGTTTGCCTTTTATTAAATTTTGAATTTGAATTGGTTTTTGAACTAACGCGTGATTATCAACACTAATAGAGGTGACGTGGCATCATCAGCGTAGGTTTACTGTAGCATAATTATCCGGGCGTCACAGGAGTCTTCAACGGATCAGAATTTTTAGTAGACTACCATATCAGTAGTAGTTTTTCCCCCATTTAGTAGTATAGCTCAAGCACTTTGTAACGCTAGTTAGATCGGTTGTTTTGCCTTGTTTGGATTGATTGAGTGATATTGATTGAATTTGTCTCATGAGCATATGGGTAGTGTTTTCTCTCTAGACCTCATTCTATTCTTAATTCTCATCTTTTCTAAACCTATCAGACGCCTCCGAGACGCGACACCGGATTTGTTTTCCCGCCAGAGATCACCCATTTGATTCAGCAACAGAATGCCTTGATGCAAGTGTTAGTTCAGAACCAAGGCAACAACAACAACAACAACAACCCACCGCCACCACCACCTGTTGACCACTTAGCCCGTTTCTTAAGGCTAAACCCGCCGGTGTTTTCCAGTAGCACCGAGCCGATTGTTGCAGATGATTGGCTCCGCAAAGTTGGAAGGGAGTTGACCACTGCAGGATGCACAGATGCGGAAAGAGTGCGTTTTGCCGCACATCAGCTTGATGGACCCGCAGCATCATGGTGGGAGAATTATACAGCCACGCACCCTATTGACACTGTCACATGGGACCAGTTTCAGCAAGCTTTGCGTACAGCTCATGTTTCAGCAGGAGCTATGGCTATGAAGAAGCGTGAGTTTCGCAACCTATGCCAAGGAGGACGCACCGTAGGCCAGTATGTGGAAGATTTCAGTAAGTTAGCACGTTATGCACCAGATGACGTTGCTACGGATGCTGCCAAGCAGGAGAAATTTCTGGAAGGACTGAATGATGAGCTGAGTATGCAGTTGATGGTAGCAACTTTCAACAACTACCAGGAGCTGGTAGATAGAGCTCTCATGATAGAAGGGAAGCAACAGCAGATTGAGAACCGCAAGAGGAAGTATGGACAAGGGAAGTACAATTCTGGAGCCCAGCAGAAGCCACGATTTACCCCGAAGCCGGGAGGACAGTTTCAGCATACCCATGGAGGAGGTAGTTCGCACAACCATAATGGCTCCAAGAATGGTAATGGGAATGGGGGAGGAAACGGACAGAACCGCACCAACCCATCTACCCCAACCAAGAGAGATCTAAGTCACATTACTTGTTTCAAGTGCCAGAAGACGGGACATTATGCTACTGATTGTCCCGAAGCCCAAAATGGAAATGGCAATGGAAGCTCTGGGAAGAAGCCGAACCTGTTCAACAAAGGACATGTGAACCACGTGAGCGTGGAGGAGATTGAAGCTCAGCCTGATGCAGTAATAGGTAAGTTTTTGGTTAAGTCATTTACTGCAACTGTTCTTTTCGATACTGGTGCATCGCATTCATACATATCAAGGGGATTCGTAAACAAGTTTAAGATGTCCACCCAAGTTCTCAAAAGCCCCATGTTAGTAACCTCGCCAGGAGCAGAGTATATGGCCACCCAAGGATGTTTTCAGATACGGCTGGCCATTGGAAGGCATGTTTTCCCCTCAGACCTCATTGTTTTGGAATCGCAAGGTTTGGATGTGATTTTGGGAATGGATTGGCTATCGTTGTATGGAGGAAACATCGATTGTGCCAGCAAGACTATTTTGCTTACCACCCCGGAAGGAAAGAGGATCAAGTATGTATCCAGGCATATGCCGAAGAGGACTCAAGTGAATTCCTTATCGGGAGTTGTACAGGAGGAAGTACCAGTGGTGAAGGATTATCCGGATGTATTTCCAGAAGAGTTGCCAGGCATGCCACCAGATAGAGACATTGAGTTCTTGATTGAACTTTTGCCAGGCACAGGGCCAATATCTAAGAGACCGTACAGGATGCCCGCAAAGGATTTGGAGGAAATTAAGAAGCAGATCAAGGAGTTACTGGATAAAGGCTATATACGCCCAAGTTCGTCACCTTGGGGATCACCAGTACTTCTAGTGGAGAAGAAAGATGGATCACTAAGGATGGTTGTTGATTACCGAGGATTGAATGAAGTGACCATCAAAAACAAGTACCCACTGCCGATGATCAATGATTTGTTTGACCGCCTGCAAGGAGCTAAAGTATTTTCCAAGATCGATCTACGACAGGATACCATCAGTTAAAGATTCGAGAGCAGGATATACCCAAGACAGCATTTACCACCAGATATGGATTGTATGAGTATACCGTTATGTCATTTGGACTGACTAACGCACCGGCCTATTTCATGAACCTGATGAACAAAGTGTTTATGGAGTTTTTGGATAAGTTCGTCGTGGTGTTCATTGATGATATTTTAATCTTTTCCAAGGATGAAGAAGAACATGAGGAGCATTTACGATTGGTACTTGAGAAGCTCAGAGAACATCAGTTATATGCCAAGTTCAGCAAATGTGAGTTTTGGTTGAAGGAAGTTGGATTCCTTGGACATGTTATTTCTGGAGAAGGAATAGCAGTAGACCCTGCCAAGGTTGACACAGTGACAAGTTGGGAATCACCCACTACAGTTGGAGAGATCCGGAGTTTTCTTGGACTCGCAGGATATTACCGGAGATTCATCGAGAAATTCTCAAAGATTGCTAAGCCCATGACTGAGCTACTGAAGAAGGACACCAAATTTAATTGGAGTGAGGAATGTGAAGCTAGTTTCCAAGAGTTGAAGAAACGATTGGTTACATCACCCGTGTTGATTCTGCCAGATCAACGCAAGGACTATGAAGTTTATTGCGACGCTTCTCGTCGAGGACTTGGAGCAGTGCTTATGCAGGAAGGAAGTGTTGTTTCGTATGCTTCACGACAACTTAAACCCCATGAGAAGAATTATGCTACGCATGATTTGGAACTAGCAGCCGTGGTGCATGCATTGAAGACATGGAGACATTTTCTCATCGGAAACCATTGTGAGCTGTACACGGATCACAAGAGTTTGAAGTACATTTTCACACAGAAGGAGTTAAACGTCAGACAGAGGAGATGGTTGGAGCTCATCAAAGACTATGATATGAGATTGCATTATCACCCCGGAAAGGCTAACGTAGTAGCAGACGCGTTGAGCCGCAAGAGTCATATCAACACCATCATGACAGGAGAGTTACCTCAGAAGTTAGCCAAGGACTTACGTGAACTATGTTTGGAGATAGTCCCAAGAGGCTATTTAGCGACATTGGAGATTCAGTCTACCTTGATGGAAAAGATCAGAGAAGCTCAGAAGACAGACAAGGAGATTGAAGAGATAAAGGAGAAGATGAGCAAAGGAAAAGCCAAGGGATTTCGTGAGGATGAGCACGATACCTTATGGTTCGAGGACCGCGTATATGTGCCAAAGGATCCGGAGATCAGGAAGTTGATTTTGCAAGAAGCCCATGATTCACCGTACTCAATTCACCCAGGGAATACCAAGATGTATTTGGATTTGAAGAATACTTTCTGGTGGACCGGAATGAAGAAGGATATTGCGGAGTTTGTAGCAGTTTGTGATGTATGTCAGAGAGTGAAGGCAGAGCATCAGAAGCCAGCAGGATTGCTGCAACCATTGCCGATACCCGAGTGGAAGTGGGATAAAATAGGCATGGATTTTATCACAGGATTACCCAGGACTCGTTCAGGCTATGACTCGATATGGGTTGTAGTCGACCGTTTGACGAAAGTGGCTCATTTCATTCCAGTGAAAACCACTTACACCAGTGCTAAGTTGGCAAAGATATACATGACCAGGATAGTATGTTTGCATGGAGTTCCGAGGACCATAGTATCAGACAGAGGAACCCAATTTACCTCGAAGTTTTGGAAGCAGCTACATGAACCATTGGGAACCAGGCTGGAATTTAGTACAGCATTTCACCCGCAGACAGATGGACAGACCGAGAGAGTCAACCAGATTTTGGAGGACATGTTGAGAGCTTGTGCGCTAGATTATGGATCAAGTTGGGACGACAATTTGCCATATGCGGAGTTTTCATATAACAATAGCTATCAAACCAGTTTGAAGATGGCCCCTTTCGAAGCTTTGTACGGAAGGAGGTGTAGAACACCGTTGTTGTGGGACGAAGTTGGAGACCGTCAGTTGTTTGGACCAGATCTGATTAAGGAGTCTGAACAGAAAGTGAAGTTGATTCGTGATAGGCTCAAGGTAGCCCAGTCCAGGCAGAAGAGTTATGCTGATTCTAAACGCAAGGAGACTGTTCACGAAATCGGAGACAGAGTGTATCTTCGAGTATCACCACTACGAGGAGTGAAGCGCTTTGGAGTTAAGGGAAAGTTAGCGCCTCGTTTTATCGGACCATACAGAGTGTTGGAACGTATGGGAGAAGTTGCCTACAAGCTGGTATTGCCCGAAGGATTGTCTGAAGTTCATGATGTATTTCACGTTTCGCACTTGAAGAAGTGCCACGCAGAGATGGCTGAGATACCACTGAGAGATACCGTGCCACTGGAAGCGATTCAGTTGGAAAGTGATTTGACTTATGAGGAGAAGCCAGTTAAGATTCTCGAGTATGCCAGCCGAGTTACCCGCAGCAAGGTTATCAAGTTTTGCAAAGTTCAGTGGAGTCACCACACCGAAGATGAGGCCACCTGGGAGCGAGAGGAAGATCTACGGAAAAACCACTCCCACCTGTTTTCTAGCCAACCCGAATCTCGAGGGCGAGATTCATCTTAAGGGGGGTAGGTTTGTAACATCCCAAATTTTTCAATTTGGAATGTTATACATAGATCATCATTTGCATATCATGATTTATTGCATTTTGACAAATCCTCGATAAATCCCAAGCAACTCAAGGACCCGCGGAGAGAGTTGGGGATTTTCTCAAATTTTCTTATTTGATTTTCAAACGAGGATTGGGATTTTAACTATTTTTCTCTCCGGAAAAATATTTCAATTTATAAATAAACGAGAGGAGAAAATATGACTTCTCCAAAAATATTGAAATACTGGAGGAAAAATGTTAAAATCATTATTTGGAATTTATTGGATTTTATTTGCAATTTTTATTGCATTTAAAAATATGCATGTTTTCAAAATATTTATTTTTGATTTTAAAAATGTTCACCCTATTCTAGATTTTCTAACTAGACGGGGAAAATTTATTTCATATTTTTCTGATTTTTATTTATTTTTCTACGCAATATTTTCCGCGGAACATATTTAAAAAAAAATTACCGCGCCGCGCCGACTGGGCCGAGCCCAGCCGACGGCCCACGCCCCGCCGCGACCTCTCCTTCTTCCCCACACTGCCGGAGTCCGCCGGGAGCACGAAGCCGCCGCCGCCTCGGGCTTTGCCCCTCCCCCAAGCCCTCTAGTGTAACACCCCGCATGTAACTTGCCATAATTGTAACTCCGACTCTTGCCATTTCCGGCTATGTGTTTTGTTTTTCCCTCCGTTGTCGGGTTTTGTCTTTCGTTTTGTATTTTGTCATGTCATGCATTTTCATATCATGTCATCATGGGCATTGCATTCGCATACGTGTTCGTCTTGTGCATCCGAGCATTTTCCCCGTTGTCCGTTTTCCAATCCGGCGCTCCTATCTCCTCCGGTGCACCCCTCTAGTTTTTCTTTCGTGTGCGTGTGTCAAACTTTCTCGGAATGGACCGAGGCTTGTCAAGTGGTCTTAATATACCGCCCGGAGCCTACCGGTCAAGTTTCGTTCCATTCGGAGGTCGTTTGGTACTCCATCGGTTAACCGGGCATCCGCAAAGTCCATTTGAGTGTCCAGCAAAAACCCCCTCCAAAACCAGCCCAAAGCCCACCAAACTCTCTTCCATGCTCTAGGTCGTTCGATCACGATCGTGTGGGCGAAAACCGCACCTCATTTGGAGTCTCCTAGCTCCCTCTACCTATAAATGAGTGGGCATCCCGAAAAACGAAATCTCAGACGAAACCCTAACCCTCTCCCTCCGCGCCGCCGGACGCGTCCGTACCCGCCGGACACGTCCGCCGCCGCGCCCCGTCCAGTCCGGAGCCGCCACGTGTCATCGCCAGCGCCGCCGCCGAGGCCCGCCGGCCCGTCCCCGGCCCTCCGGCCCGCCTCCGCGCCTGCCCGCCGCCGCCGCCGCCGCCGCCAGCCCCGCCGCCGGCCGGCCCAGCCGCCTCCGCCGCCGCCCGACGCGGGCCCGCCGCCGCCCGCCGCCGGCCTCCTCTCCGGCCACCGGCGCCGGCCTCCCCGCCGCCCTCCGGTGCCGCCCGCCGCCGCCCTCCGGGCCCCTCCTCCACCGGCGCCGCTCGCCACCGCCGGCTCCTCTTCTTCCCGCCGGCGGCCCGAGCTCCTCGCCTGAGATCCCGATCCGCACAGTACGCGTTGACTTCTCCCGACCTCGTTTTTTTTCCTAAGTCCCAGAATTCCATCAGCAAGTGCCTATGTTCGAGATGCGATAACTTTGTGCATGTAGCTCCGATTTGCGCGTATAATATGTCAAATTGTTCGTCTCGTGATGCTCTTCATTTTGTTCAATTGCAGTATTTTCATTAGAGGTCATCTTGATACCCAAATCTTCGTTGGAAGAGGGCTAGTTGCTGTTAATCTCTGGTTCTTATCAGAACTTGGAGATTTGTCATTTTTGTATCATTTATTCTGTGCATCTTATGAGCATGAGCTCTACATGGGTTTTGAAGTATGCCATGCCATCTCTCTAGTGGTATAGTCCATGTATTTTTTTTGATCTCTGTGGTGACTAGCACAAGCATGCAAAGTAGGCACCGTAATATTTCCGATTTCAGGGACTTAGTGTTTTCTCTAAGTCCTTATCTGCTGTAATTTTGTTGCCATGTAAACTTGATGCTACAGAGAGATCCATGCATATTTTGGAGATGTTCAGTAAGGATGTTTTGTAGCTATAGTTGTAATTGATCCATTCCTGCAATTGTTTGCAATTTTGGAGTGCCATAGCATGACTCAATCTTGCTCTACTTTTGCTATAAAATATTTCTGGCAGATTCTTAACATGACATGCATTTTTGCCAAGCTTATTGTAGTTGATCCATACATGCTATGCAATTGTTCTTGCCATGGATAGCTTCATAAACATGCCATCTTGCTGTAGGTATGCTTGGTTTGTCATGCATTGCTCTGTAGTGAGTGCATCAAGCTCACAAAGAGGCCTACATATTAATATTTCTGTCATGCTCTGTTTTCTGCTAAGTCTGAAACCTGATAACGAAACTTGCTATGTTTACATGCTTGCCATCATTTCTTCTGGTCCTTTTTGGTTTATGGTCAGTAAGGGACTTTTGTCATGTGCATCTAGTAGAACACTACCATGCCTTGTTTTGCTATGTTAAGTTCCTGTAGCATGTTGATTTCGTGCTCTGAACATTGCTACCTGATGCTGATTTCTGCCATGTCCAGTTTTTCACTAAGTCTGTGAACCTGTAATCTTTTGCACTATTGCCATGCTTGTTTGAGCTTGATATGTTGTGAACTAGCAGTAGCTCAGTGTTCATCTTTTGTCAAGCATCTCCTGTAGATTACTGCCATGTGCTTTGTTGCTATGTTGGGGTGCTGTAGTATTGTTACTTGTTGCATTTTAAGTGCTATCTTGCTGTTTATCGCAGATTATTGTCATTCTTGTTTTGCTTGCCATTTGCAAACCGTGCATCCGATTCCGGTGATCTTTATATCGATTTCGACCGAAATCATCTCATCTTTCCAGTGGCATGCTTGGTTTGTCAAGTTACTGCCATGTTCATCATTTTCCTTCCGGAGCACGCATATGCATCGCATATCATAACTTGCATATCATACATGTCTTGCATCATGTTGCTTGCGCATTTCTCGTTGTTGATTGTCGTTCCATTTGTTTGTGTTCTTGTCTTGGGTAGAGCCGGGCGACGAGTTCGTGAACGAGGAACCTGTCGAGTACACTTACGAGGATCAAGCTTTCGACAACTCTGAGAATCTTGCAGGCAAGATGACCACCCCTCGAAATCACTTCTATCTTTGCTATGCTAGTTGTTCGCTCTATTGCCATGCTCCGCTACCTATCACTTGCTATATCATGTCTCCTATTTCAGCCATGTCAGCCCCTAACCATCCTTTCCTAGCAAACCGTTGTTTGGCTATGTTACCGTTTTTGCTCAGCCCCTCTTATAGCGTTGCTAGTTGCAGGTGAAGTTGAAGTTTGTTCCATGTCGGGACATGGATATGTTGGGATATCACTATATCTCTTATTTAATTAATGCATCTATATATTTTTGGTAAAGGGTGGAAGGCTCGGCCTTATGCCTGGTGTTTTGTTCCACTCTTGCCGCCCTAGTACTGTTATACCGAGATTATGTTCCTTGAGTTTGCGTTCCTTACGCGGTCGGGTGATTTATGGGACCCCCTTGACAGTTCGCCTTGAATAAAACTCCTCCAGCATGGCCCAACCTTGGTTTTACCAGTTGCTACCTAAGCCTTTTCCCCCGGGTTTTCGCGAGCCCGAGGGTCATCTTATTTTTAACCCCCCCGGGCCAGTGCTCCTTCGAGTGTTGGTCCAAACTGAGCAGACTGCGGGGCCACCTCCTGGAAACTCGAGGTCTGGTTTTACTCGTAGGATGTCTCATCCGGTGTGCCCTGAGAACGAGATATGTGCAGCTCCTATCGGGATTTGTCGGCACATTCGGGTGGCTTTGCTGGTCTTGTTTTACCATTGTCGAGATGTCTTGTAAACCGGGATTCCGAGACTGATCGGGTCTTTCCGGGAGAAGGTTTATCCTTCGTTGACCGTGAGAGCTTATGATGGGCTAAGTTGGGACACCCCTGCAGGGTAATATCTTTCGAAAGCCGTGCCCGCGGTTATGAGGCAGATGGGAATTTGTTAATGTCCGGTTTTAGACAACTTGTCACTTGACCCAATTAAAATACACCAAGTGCGTGTGTAGCCGTGATGGTCTCTTCTCGGCAGTATCCGGGAAGTGAACACGGTCTGTGCTATGTTTGA